>NW_012130147.1:784234-802252 GCF_000143395.1 Atta cephalotes
ATTATTATCTACATATATTATTATTATATNTATATAATATACTCTAATATATATACTATNTAGTATAAANATTAATATATAATAATATATTGATATATATATATATATATATGTGTGTGTGTGTGTGTGTGTGTGTGTGTGTGTGTGTGTGTGTGTGTGTGTGTGTGTGTGTGTATAAATCCAAGAAATTAAAAAATACTGAGGGCGTGCATTAATTACCTTTACATTTGTTTGTATTTTTGTCTAAAATCGCCTTGGTGGAAGTTATAGTTCCGTACCTGCAAAAATATTGAGTTTTGATCTGATGTATTTGCATTAATTTACACTTATAACTATGCAATTTCAAAAAGTATAAATTATTGATACGACCACTATAAACTAATATAATTGTTAATAAGCAATAGTTGTATATACGATTTCTATCTATATTACGATAAATAACATTAATTTACATTTGGGATACTAGATAGCTCCCAGCTGGCAGTTCCAGCACAATCATTTATCAATCAGATCCGAGTTTAATTCCCCAAAATTGCTCTGGCATATAAATTGCTACATGACATTAAGAACTCTGAATAATAAATTTTGACTCGTACAGTACGACATAAATGTCAAAAAAAATTCATAATATTTATGTATTTCATCATGATATACAAATATTTACGATCACGTGTATAACGTTACTTACTGAGAACACATATTAACGAGGTCTTTGTCAGTCGTATTCTGGTTGAGGCCACGGATATATAGATTCGTTTTAGACAGCTGCTCTGCTTGTTGACCCTGCATGGCATTGTTGCTGAGATTCGTGCTCATTGTCCCGCTTTGACTGCCAGTGGCACTACTGGAGCTGCTGTTAGTGTTTGCTGGGGATGAAGCTGTAGGCACCCGCTGTCCACCGTACTGTAAGCACCATCAATACTGTGCGATAACTAAAGATGTTCGAAAAGAGTCAAGAACAATTAATTTTATAGAGCCTATCGTTTTTATCGAATCGATACAACATGTATTATCTTAAACATGTATTATCTTGTGTTACAATAGGCTAAAGGCACATAAAAACTTCAGTAGTAAGACGTAAAGAGAAAGAAAATCAACATTTTGAATTCGCTACTACTTACGTTATTATTACCTTACATTTTCTACTGTATGATTAATCAATTCGCTTATTAAATTATGTTTTTCTAAGGACTATAGTCTTTACACGAATTTAGCATTCTGCTATAAATCATATTATCATAACATAATCAATGACTTGCGTGCAATAAAAATATAAAATTAGTACTCTATAATCTCGAAACTATTATTTTCATATTTAAATAATAGGATTAAATAAAATTCATTTTAAAATGAATTTTGATAAGCAAGAATTCCATGTACTGAAAATAAAAGTGCTATTTGTTTTTTACGTAAAAACGATTCTAAAGGAGTTACATAAATTTATAAATGACATATTTCCTTCCTCAGTCCTCGTTTACAACAATAAATTTGTAAATACGCAGAGCATTAAATGCTTATCAAAGTGACCTACGTCTCGTTCCAGCTTTTGCGACTTTCCACTTGTCGCGCGACGGGGTCTTGGGTTTATTGTCATGGACAAAGTCAACGGAGAGATTAGAAAACACAGTGAATGCGACTTACCGTCGCGTGCTGCGCGTATGTGGCGGTGACGAAGGGATTAACGGATGCCGGTAGCTGCTGGGGACCGCCACCGACCGCGGCGGCCGCCGCAGCCGCTGCTGCCGCACTTGGATAACGCGTGTAAGGTGGGTACGTGACTGCCGCTGCCGCCGCCGCGGCCGCAGCCGCGTGAGACGGCGCCGTACTCCAGGCGGCCGCACCACCTCCGCCGCCACCGCCGCCGCTCGCACGGTACTGCACCGGGTTGCCGCCGCGCGGTCCACCGCCTGTGTTGCCCTTCAATCCGTGGCCACCGCCACCGCCACCGCCGCCACCACCGCCGCCGCCACCCGCGCCGGCTGCCGGTCCCACGCCGACGCCGCCTGCATTAGCGGCGCCGCCGCCGCCGCCGCCGCCGCCGCTACCACCACCGCCACCGCCTCCACCGCCGCCCCCGGTGCCGCCGGCGTTACCGTTGTTGGCGCCCACATACGTCGGCCTCGGTCCATTCGTATTCTGAAAATCAGAAAGATCTCAGTTAAACGGGACTTTGGGAGTTTTTCTCTTTATTTTCATTGTTCCTAAGCAAATAATTATACATATGACCTTTTTGATAACATGATAAAATATGAATTATTACAAGTATGAAGAATTGTATACGATTTAAAAAATTCAATTGAACGGGATTCTTTTCTACTCGTTTCAGATGAAATTGTAAATTTTAGTGATATCGAAAAAAAAAAATAATATATATATATATATATATTTATAGTCATGAATTATGCATAAAAATATACAGCTTTATAAAAAGTTATTTTTAGAGTAGTAACGAAGAAGTTATTTGAACAAAACTTGGCTTTCTAATAACAATTGATGATTGGAAGGGAAAAGGAAATATAAATATAATCTATGGTATCAGTTCTGTTGCAATGCCGTTGTTTGATAAATAACTCATTAAGATCATCAAGTATCAAGTATTATACGTCAATGCTTTTATCAGCAAATTCTCTTGTTTGAGTTTCAACAGTTGGATAATAATGGATTCTTATCATAATAAGTTGATCGATTATCGTTGCTACGTTAATTTATCTCTAGAAATGAAGGAAGATAATCTCAATTTAGCGATCTTAAAATTGTCGCTATTTTTATATGCTCAATTATCAGGAACAATAATTTAATGAGCATAATATTATTTTATGTTGGTAAAATAACGTAAGAAGCAATTGCCAAAAAATAATAGAAACGCTTGATATTCATCTAAAACTGCTGGAAAAATAGTACTTAACATTCAAAATTTCTTTATAATTTTTCCTTCAATTAAAGAACTGAAGCGTTTAGATAAAAATATTCTCTAATGATTTAAGTATAACTTGATTTAAAATGAAAAAAAAAAAAAAAAAAGTAATGTAAAGTTAGAACTTATAAATTCACAATCGTAAATACGATTAATAAAAAAAAGGCAATTCGCTTTTAATTTTTAATTTTTTTCTCTTCTGACATCACAGTTGATCGCGACTGCAGTGACCGGACCTTTAATATCGATGCAACCATTGCATCAGTCGTCTATCGATTTTCTTGAACGAAACGGCATACTATTTTAGAAAGCGATCGCGTTCCGCCAGCTCCATAGTTTCCCGCACACGTCGATAAGAAGAAGAGAGAAAGACTCTATCCGTTATCGTTTATCAGTGACCTCGCGCGGTCACGCCTTTCCGATAACAAGAAAGAACGGCCGTTCTCTATCTCACTTTCAGTCTTTTCGTCTTCGAATGTTTCATTCTCACGAGCATCGGGATGTATCTTTCTAACAGCATTCAAGTGCGCTAGTATCAATCGCGTATCTATCGACTGTTGCCAGTCCATCACTTATCACGCAACTTTTTTTATATTTTCAATGTTACCTATATCTCCTTCAAAAAAAAAAAGTCAAAAATCAAAATGAGATCTTGTGAAATTGAACTAAAAAAAAAAAATAAGTTATTTCATTTATATTCCTCCAAAGTTTGTTCCTTAAACAGATCTGCGTCATTAATTGCTCGAAGAATCACGGTATGGCTCGATATTTTCATGGAAAAAAATATCAATTCACAATGGCTAAAAATCTATGATTCGAACTATACATAGGGTGTCACTTCGAGACACCCTATGTATAGTTAGAATTCGTGACGCATCGGCGGAGCGATATAAAATCAGACAACGGGATGATTCGACTGTGGTCGACCATCGAACAGTCACACGGCATGACGCGGCCCTCAGCAACGACGAAATGCACAATGTCGTATGATCCGGTCAGAGAAAGAGAGAGATAGACCGCCGACCGACCGACTGATCGACCGACCGGATGTCACTTCCTGTTCACTTCGTCTGTCCCGCGCATCGTTCTAACGCAAACTCTACTCGTTCATTCTTTCTTCATCTCGCCCAGTCTTCAGTTCTCCTTTCCGAACATTTTCGTCGCTTAGTGCAACATGTTATATCACCTTCATCAGTGTTTATCAGCTAAAGTTTCCATACAAAAAAATATACATATCGCAAGTAATAATTACGTGTATCAAATATTTCGAAAAAGTTCATGTATCTACAAATCTGTCATAAATTCATCCCAAGCATCAAATTCCTAGTGAATTTAATCTTGAATCAAGATTATTAAATTAAAACAAATTTAATGTGCTTACTATATAAAATATAAATCTTCCTCGATCAATTTTATAATAATACGTTTTCTTCAAAGAAACTTAATTTTTGATTACTCCAAAAAGTAAAAAAACCTATTATTTTTTTGTGTGTGGCATCACAAAATAATATTAATCAGGAAAAATCATGCAAATTTTTTTTCACCTCTATCTCGAGATAAATCAGTTTTTTCTTTGATGATATAACGTTTCTTAATGACTGTACATGTATTGTAATAAAATTCGGGTCGCCTGCTGACCTTGCTTCTCGTTATCGCACTTGTAAGCAACCAGATCCGAGGTATGTCTTGGATAAGAGGGCGGGGGGATTCTAACGACATACCGCTGCTCTATATCGTTTCCATTTTATAATACATCAGTTATACCGTGAGATGCGAGAATGCGAGCGAGCGTTTTTATCAAATCGGCATACATTATCGTAGCGTAGTCGTTAATTGGATGCGCTCCGCCAGCGTGTATCTCGCGCGCTTTCTTCTAAGGACGACGAGAGGGATAGATCCAGGATATGCGCCACATACCGGAGAAATATACCTACCGGACGCCTCTCGCTTACTCTTGGACGCGTCACGCTCTATTAGCGGGCGGACACGCGCCCGTGATAACTCGGAATGTACGTTTTCGGTTTTTCTTTATTGTTACTTTAGAGAAATTCCCATCACGCATCTCGTGTCGCCTGATTGTACCGGATGGTGATTGCAGCCGATTTGGATTTTTCGTCAATTCAAGATATAATATACCGTATACACTATAAATTTGCATATAAAATCCAAATTATGTATACCTCTAATTAAAAGACGGGAGATGTATATTCATAAGTAATAAATAACTTTTAGTAATTTCTAAAAGTATGTTAATTTTTCATAAAAAATTTTTCATTTTGCCATTGAATATCACGCGTATAATTTCAACAATATTTTAATTATAAATAATAGAGAGCATACAGCCACAACACTAGACGTTTTAAACGGAAGTCATATATTTAAAATTATCATGTAATAACGTAGTAAAAAATTTTATAGAATCTGAAAATTCCGTATTTTTCACACGAAGTCACACTTTGCTTCTTGTAATAAGAAATCTTAACGTAATAGAAAATACTTCATAAACGATTGAATATTGTTCAACTTCAATTTCTGGACTTCAACTTAACGAGTTAACTTCTGTTAACTCGTACCATAGCGATTGTAAAATTGTTTTATCATCTTTTTTGACTAGCTTTCATCATTTAATTTTTATGTATTTCTTTATTTAACATCTTGATATTGTTATGTACAGATGATGGTCTCAAATCTTGATCGAAACATCTACGTTATTTTATTAGATGATAATTTTAAATATATGACTTCCCTTTAAAAAACATCTAGTGCTGTATGCTCCATATTATTTATATTTTATATTTTTGAGCCACCTTCAAACAATTCACAAATATTTTATAATAACGACTCGTAGTTTTCATCATTAAAGTATCACTTACGATTGTAATTTATAATTACTAAAAAAATATCGTTCCGATAATATCGTTCCCAGTGCAAAGATTAATCTTATCGTAAATATCGCGTAAGGGTATCGCGGACACCCGGTGTGTCGTCGCGTATTCCATCAAGGTGAAGAAACGGTATGCGCGGTATGCGCGCACTCGCGCGTACGAGAAGGAACTCTTTCGCGCGCAGGCAACAAGCAGATGTACGAGTGGTGCAGTCGCATCAATTGCATTTTTCCGCAACTTAAGCTAACAACGCCGTACGCACGTTAAAATGTACGTCTAAACGATTGAACGTTTAAAAGAATTCAATTCAATTCGCGGTATCAGAGCGTACCGATTTTCTTCCTTAATTGAATTCGAGAAAGCCGAAAGGTATCGGAATGCATGCAAAAAACAAAATCAAATTATGGAAATAAAATCGTGTCAAATTATAAAGTCAATGATGAATTTATTGTAATTTATCTTCCGATTTTAATTAACATATAGACTTGACATTCGCGCTCGAATCGTCAAAATTAATTCTTCGTCGGTTGAGGAGGCAAAAGTGGGCTGCATCTCGCGCGTCAGGCTGCATCAGGCACTCTCGCAAATGGCTATAATTCACTGCCGTTTACATACGCACGGACACGTACGGACGCGTATGAACATCCGTCCTCGAAGGCGCAATCGCTCGAGGCGTAATCGAATCGAGCGAGTGTCGCGTCGCGGCGCCGCGTCGGTGCATCCGTCGCGTCATCGAGGAGCGGCGTGCATCGTCGCCACGGGAAGGAAAGCTATGCACGTTGCCCGCGTTTCTCGAACGACACGTACTATCTACGTGAGCGGTGGCATGAATGCGCGCGCGGCTGCTGCATTGGCCGCATATACGCAACTCGCAGAACGAGGCAAGAACGAGGAGGAACAACGCAACGCGTAACACGAACGCAAGCGGATGCGACATTGACTAAGTAACGATCGATCGATCGACAGAATTGGGCGGAATTGGGGACAACAATTACTCCTTCGAATGATTCTTAGGAAAATTTTTCTCTTAAAAATAGTTCACGATGATAATGTCGATAAAAAGCTTTCAATAAAAATATCATTTGCAATGAACCAATAAACAAATAACAAGTTACTACTACTATCTACAATATTTCAATTTCTTCTATTTTCTAAATCTATTTTTTAGAATGAACCTTATTCTAAAGAATCAAGTCTCACTCTTAAAGAATGAAAATTGAACTCTTTTTCACTCCTTTTCAAGACTGGATCAATTTTCATTTTTCTAGATCTAAGAATTAGAAAAAGATTAAGAGTTGAACCGAGATTAAGCGCATTGTTTTTTTCAATATAAAATGTCCTATGTAACGATAGAAAAGTGGAAACCTATAGCCTATTAATAATTAACTTGTACAATAAAAATGCGTTTACACTTATAAATTACTTAGATCCGCTTAGAGTTCCGTCAATTTGTCATTATTCGAAAGTAACTGTTCGAAAAAAACGAAAAAAAAAATCATATGTATATCGGTAATTTGTACAAAATTTCGATTGAAACTTCAATAATAAATTATGAATTTTACGAAATTAATACGTACACTGCTTTAGTGCAGCGACACACCTTCTCTAATAAGTTCAAAAAAGCTCGTCTAATGCCCATTTCTACAATGTAGTTTAATTTTAATCTCGGTTCAATAAACTCTTCATCTTTTTCTAATTCTAAGAATGAGTCGAAACCAAATCGAAACCAAGATTAAAGTTAATTTACATTGATAGAAAGGAGCATAAGAAAGGAAAGAAAAAAGGAAACAAACAGGGACATGACCGGCTGACTGCCTGGGCGTCTCGGATTTGACACCCTTTATCCGAGTTTAGGCTGGTGACGGATATTATTAGCCGGCGGTCGCATGCTTCCGTCTTCTTATAGCGCACAGGGGACAATGCTGGCGAGAAGAGATATGGGTAATGCGACTGAGTACGCGCTTTCGTCGATTTTGCACGGTAGCTGAAACCGAGACGATTACAAGTTCGGATTTCAGTGAGTACATCGAGGATCAAGGTTGCTATAAATTTAACATTTAGATTTTTCAAGATTCTCATACTGCACGCGATCGCGTAAATTTGTGATTTTAATTTTAACAATTTGACAAGCCTTTTTCTTATAAAAAAATATCGAAACATAAACGAATTTGCAAATTGATGATAAATAACAGCTTTCCATGAAGTTTACTTTAGAATTAGGTAATATATCTCTCAAGATTTTAATCAATTTTAATAGATATTTTAACTTTCTAACCTATAATATCGACAATTTCATCGAGTCAACATCACTCTAAATGCATTAATTTATAATAATTGACTTAATTTTATTGATTATTACCGTGATACTAGTGTAATATAGATGTAATATATTTATAACTTGATATTAACATATTAATATAATTATAAATTTTTAAATTTATTAATATATATAAACTGATAAATTTGATAAATGTATCTTTATCATAATAAATGCGCTTTATAACACTTTACATGCTTGAAGATCTTTTAGTTTTTGTTAGAGAAAATATTTACGAAAATAGCATTGGGAACAATTCCAGAAAGATCAGGTAGGCTAAAAGGACCACTATTTTTGTGTGAGTATGCAAACGACGTTACAGTTGTATGAATTGAACCCTACAATCCCCATGGTGCGAATTTGTAAGTATAACCAATCAGCCTGTCACATTAGTTAAGTAATACGTTACTTCCGTCATATTGTTGATCAATCTATTTTTTCCTCATTGCTTGAGAACTGTAAATCCGAAACTTGCAAACATAGAATATGAAAACAACAAGTCCGGCATATTTAGATAAAAAATTATTTCATTTTTATAATTAAAATCACATTATTATTAATTATAAATACCGATTATCTACATTGCTATTATAATTTTCGCCATTTTATCATTTAAATTAGATTATTTAATTATCTGTTTTGTCTTGTTTTTTATCCAATTCTAATTTGCTATTCTAATTTAACTTTTTCCAAGTTTTAAATCTTTTCTTCTATAATTTTTCTTCTATAAAAATATTAATGATGTTATAAAAATACATTCATTGTCAAAAAATAAAATATTTTGTCAATTAAAAAATGTTTCTCTTGTATAAAATATTACTTTTTGTTTAACAATCATAAATTAATGAGCGATATAGTAAATAAAATTTCTGCATCAGGAATGCAGACAATAAAATTCGAGCTCGTATTGCATATCAATGGCCAATTATAGCATTCCGATGTGCATACAGGGCAGTATACCTACATAAATACATATGAAATCAACTTCGATAGAAAGTCTGAAAGACAAAAAATAAATTTTTCTTGCATTACTATAATTTACATGAATTAGCATGTAGCGACTATGCGAATTTATTAGCTCATACGATCTAATGTTATTAGTACAATGCGGCAAACATGATAACTCAATTGATATGCCGTGAATATTTTTTTAGATTTTGAATGTACATTTTATCTATATCTATACAAGACCGTAACAAATTTATTTTATAAAAAATTTATTTTATTTTACAATTACAATATTTATTTAAATTACTCATTTTATTACTTACATATGCTATCGAAATACGCACAATGATGAATAACTTCAATTTATATGCTTATAATCTTGCATCTTGCATAAACAATTATTCTGATAATTATGGTTATGTGTATTTTATGAGTAATGTATAATTATCTTTATATAATATATTTATTTGCACAATTCTGTTACTATAAATAAATATAGAATTGAAGAGAGATCTATCTATTTCTAAACTTTTTAGTCCATTACATATTTTTCAGTATTTAAAAAAAAATTTATTTTCTTTCAATGTCAAATTAGATTGATACTTAATAATCTATACAGCCAAACTTGGAAAATCAACTTTCTGTCGAATGAATCATGCAGCTACAGCGTCATGAATCATCATATGATTATATTGTGAGTGAAATTCTCAATGTAAATATGTGTATATTTTTATATAATATTTAACAAAATTTTCAAAAAATATCTCTAGATGTACGAAAGAATACATTACTTAGTATATATTTTGAAATAATTCTCTTAATAACTCCTTGACAATATCAGAGTAATAATATCAATTGAAAGTAGCAAAGAGCACAAAATATTTCTACATGATTGGATACAGAATTGTTCTACAGAATTGTTCTTTTTACAATAGACAAGTTTCATCTCATGCAGTGAGATAAAAAGTGCTGTTTTTCGTATTAGATGATGTAACGAAGGTGCACGCCATGCAGACAAACAGACGATGGACCTTGACTGCGTGTATCTAGGCCGGAGGCCCCCCCCGCCCCCTCCTCTCTCTCTCTCCCCTCCCCCTCTCTCTAATTTCAGATCTAGAGCGTCTCAATCGCAACAATACCGAAGAGAGGATCCTTATCCAACTGAGACGCAACGCGAAATTTTCCTCAATTTTCACAAAAAAGAAACTCTATAGCGCAAATATTGTAGTTCTCATTATCGAAAACACTTTCAGTTATTCCACAAAATACAACATTAACATCATCCATTAAAAAAATTTTTTTTAAATCGACAAAACTGATAATAAAATTACGATAACACTTTCTTCAAACAATTCTTTCTCACAATATTTTCTCATGTTTTTTTGTATTATTGACGTAAATATTTCGGACAGCCTGTCTGAATAAATAAAAAGGTCTTACGAAAATTTTGAAATACATATCTTATCAGTTTTGCAAATACATTCTGCATAGCTTCTTCAAAATATCTCAAGTAATATAAATAACATAATCTCCTGAATAGTTAATAAACTATAGTTAATAATATCGAATAAACGAAATATCCTGCTTGTTTGAAATCGGGCGAATGTCACAGCGTCGTATTGTGTGGTCAGATAGCTTCGATTTTCTTCACGAGTGTTTTAGCAACGACACGGCATGTTAGAAAGGCCACGGCGCATCGGACAGACGAGCAGACGGACGGACGGACGACCTTGACACCGGCAACGGCGGCAACCGGCGTCGTCATCGGGTACCGTTGTGCACCGTGTGCTGCCGGCCGGTAAACTTCGTGAATGGCGAGGAGGTGAAAACGAGGCGCTGAGGCCGCCAATGCAGGTGGAAACAATAAAGGTGCTCACACATTTGCGCAGATCTCAAGATTCAGTTGCGAGATTGCACGGCAATTTGTATTTCATACTCATGTAGAAAACGGTAGAAAAATTCACTCGCTATTAAGATTACAAAAATGATCTTAAAACACTGAAAAAAAATCTTTATAGAAAATTAGCATTTTTTTCCAGCGTTTTTCCTTTTGTATTATAACAATTTAATCAATACTTTCCTCAAGGAAAAAATATTTTATAAATGACTAAGGCATGCTTGGCGACATTCAACATCTTTAAAATAATTTTTCTCTAAAAGCAGACTTAAAAAAAAATGTATTATCTTGTTTTTATGCAAAGGATCTTTCTTTGTTCACCGTAACATTGACCGGCACTAATTGCACAATTATGCATAAGCACGTATTTTTCAAGGATTTACTTTCTTTCTTCCTAAGTTTTATAAATCGACGGATCGCAGCATGACATTCTACCGGAAAGAGTTTGCCAAAAATTGAAAAAACGGTATTGAGAGAGGCACTGTCGACTAGTATAAGATATTGTTCACGATGTAGAAAAGGCGGACAGTGAAGGGGTTGCGTCAGAAGAGTGTGCGGTAGGGTGCAGAATAGGCGTAGAAAGGATGATATCGATTAACCACGGCGGTCGGCGCGATGCCGAAAGGACGAGTTCTCCTTCTCTTTTCACCGGAAATCCCTCTTCGATCTTGTTAATCTCGTTTTCGCGCACCTTCCGGTCTCGAAATAATCCCCGGTCGAGCGCGATAGGGTGTGGAATGGCAGCAAGAGGGTGAGATGATAATGACACTAATGCGATCCGTGATTGTCCCGCAGCGACAACAGGACTTTCCTGGGAACCATGGTTCCTTCAAAAATGTCATGCTGAAAAGCTATTCCAATCTTTTGCTCATTTATTATTACTCTCATGTTAACGCTTATTAAATATTATGTACTTATTGATGAATATCGATTAATTTTTTTCTTATTAATCTCATTCACTTGTTACTCATTAATTAAGTTTATTATTTATAATCAAATAATTAATGTCAATGTACTGTAAGAGCGATTAAAGTATAAGGAAATTATTGCATTTGTTTCTCTATATATAAAAGAGATTAGAACTGATGTGAATTAGTTTAACGATCGCCTTCAATCATGATGGTGTTAAATTCTAATAAGAAATAGATAGGCGTAGGTATAAGTCACGATACTCGATAACCGAGGTACGGCTTCGGTTTTGTTTTCGCTCCAGTGCCCACGGCAAAAACTTCGGTTCGCCACAAAAACAAAGTGAAAAAGAGAAGTTTTGCGGTGCGCGCCGTGTCATTCACTCGATGCAATAGTTAGAATGCGTCGTAACTGTCAACAACATATGCATTTGAGAGGTCTCAAGTCTGTATTACTCGTTTATTATCTTATAAACGTTACGAAAATACTTATTTGATACTAATTATTAGAAGAAATGCAAAAAAGATAAAAACAAAATAAGAAATATCAAAGGAATATTAAATATTTGAATATTTCATAATGTTTAAATATGGAGCAATACATTTCGCGATGAAGAGAAAACCCGTATATTCGCACTTCACCTTTATCGATGTATATGCATTTAATGATAAAAGGTATAATTACGGACCAATATAAACAGCCCAGATTTTTTTTTTTAATGAAAATTTACTAAAATTCAATGAATTCTTTAAAATGAATTTCTTATATAAAAATATCTTACATTGTGAAATATTATCAGGAAAAAAAACGAGGAAATATCGGAGTCCGTTTTTTTATGTTAGAACAGACTTCTATAGTCAAGAAATAATAATTCATCAATCATTATTAACAGTCCAACAAAAGATTCTAAGATATAGTTGCAAGAAATGCTTTTCCGAGAATCTCTTGTAATCTAAGAAAACTACATCGAAAAATAATGATATCTCTACATGAATTATTTTCACACTTTATGTGCGATACGAGATATTACGGATATATTTCATATTCATAAATTAAGAATAAATATAAATTCAATTCTTTTTCGCATCTACGTGTGATTTTTCAATTCACGCGTCACGTGTAACGAAAATATAGTCGATATCATATGTGTTCTATCTTTGTCATATTACTTCAGATTACAAAGTGCAATCGAATTGTGACACGCGATGAATAGAGATTAAACGGCGCATCGACCTGCTTGAAGAAGCGTTTCTTGAAAATCTTGATTAAATATTTGATGAGCAGAGTTTAAAGTACAAAAAGATGGCTACCATCTTTGATTATCTCCGACAGTTTCATCGCTCGTCACGCCATGATTGTGCAGTTCGACAAAAAAATTCACAGTAAAACAAAGTGTGAATCAATCACGCTGAACGCATTTGTATGCGTACGCTTAAACAACGACAATAACGAACGATTCTCCACGTTCGATGTTTGCAGTCCGACTAGGAAATCTCGCGGAATATCGAACTTGATGAAATGAAAAAAAAAAGCACTTTTCAAATTTCACGCAACAGGAAAGATGTAAAAATATGTATATAATTATAGCGGAAAAATGTAGATAATTTAATAAAAACATCTCATTAAAAAAATTTCAATTAAAAAATTGTATTATAAGATAAATACTTTTGAAAATTATCTAGAAATCGAGAGAAGTTAACTTTTATAAAAATGTTCTCGCGGTAAACAAACTTCCAATCATTAAATGCAACTGTACGATTATTACTTATCATCACTGTGTATTAGAACACGATAAAAAAATATCGCATAGCGACAGTGACGCGCGACAGGCTGTGAGAAGATTGGAAAATTGAGGAGATAACGGTCCCGTTGTGTCGACGAGTAACTTGGAAAGACATTAGCTCGTCGTTAAGCGACTTTCAAACCCGAAGGAAATCCGCGCGCGTTTGCTTTCTCTTTATCTCACGAGTTTATTTAGTCAAAGTGCGATTGTATTATCTGCACTTTCGATAAGGACACAAACAAAATAGGTACACGGTTATCTGTCTTTAGAAAAAAAAAGCGATAAAAAGACAGGTTTTTTTTTGTACCGGTATGCGATCGATCTTATCAGGCGGTTCTTCGAACCTCAACATGATTCCGATGACAATTGATTATCGTGAATTCGAAGAAGCAAAGTGCACTCACAATGATAACGTTTCTTCTTTTCTTCGTATACGATGTATAGTCCACTGATCAAATGATCTTATGGACAGGAATTTTAAATTCTGATATTGCTTTGTCTTACTAATGTTATCTGTTTAAAATGTTTTAAAGCAGAACCTATTCTCCTTTATAAAATACAGGATCCAATACTCCTGTACGCCAACAATATTGTTACACAATTGATTCTCGGAATTGTTGAATTAAAAAGATACAATAAGATCTTGTATCACGGAGCCCTTAACATTCGCACGTTTACACATGCATGTATGCGTACGCGTTACAAAGTGTAAGGTGCATGTCTGATATCGTGATGCGATGCTCATTAATTGCATATTATCTCGCGGCAATTAATGCGTGATCTAGCCAATTACGAGCGAACGAGGTGCGAAAAGATTTAATTACTCAACGCGTTTTTTTCGCATTTCTCACGGAAAATTATTTCGTCATCATTACAATTTCACGATTAACTTCTAAATGCATATATTACTTGATTATAGATTATTTTTTAAATGTTAAATTATTATTAAAATCTCTCGATTGCATCATAAATAATGATCCTCTTTGCGTCAAATTTAATTACGACTTTTTTTTATTACATATGCTATGAATTTACTTATTTACATACATGGACTGGCTTTAATTAATATGCAAAACTCATCTACACTCAGAAAAAAATGAGTGATATGATACTATGAAGGTAACAACTATGCAAGTTTTATATCTAGAATTAATACACATAGTTGAGTAAATTATTATATGTCTGCAATAATTAGAAAATAATTCATTAAATTATTTACGTTAATTCTATATATAAAACTTACCTAATTGTCACCTTTAGTTGCTACTACTGTTTTCTGAGTTTACGTATGTATTTAAAAACTAAATCTCGCAAGCACCTCCATTAAGCAGAATCAAATTAGCAAAATTAAATCAGGTCTGTTGAAATATTTAGTACGCAAAGTGCTTCAAAAGTAACGTCAAGTCACCCAGTATAAGAATCGCCCAATTATCGCACCGCGGTGAAAACGCGCATAAAAGAAATCTCAATCGAGACAGTGCTCGTCGAGAAATGAACAGCTGTTTTGTACAATGACTCCTCTCGATGACAACGATCACGGCAAAGTAACTTGAACCCGTTCATCGTGCTCGATAACCTCTTCTCTCCTCGACGACGATGACGACAGTTGCGTTAAACAAGGATAAATCTTGCGTACCATTTCCACGATACTCTATTATTAAAAACGCATAATAATGCACTTTAAAATATCATCAATACGTCTTTGCAAAAATTAAAATAGATTACTAATAAATTAACGATAAGGTTGTATATTTTTCTCTTCGGTCAGATTTGATCGATAATAAGAATAAAAGAATTTTTTTTTTCAGACTAAGACGATAAAGTCTTTTGACTTTCCTCCAATTTTTGAGATCGACTTCTGAGTTTTTAAAGGATTAATTACTGACCCCGCAAGGGACAGTGGGATGCCCATTGAATTTCTAGCATTTGGCGTCTCAGGTTCCAAACTAAAATTAGCAACTTGTACAACCGAGAGAACGCCGTTGCAACTTGCAACACCGTACTATTCGTCGCCGAATTCCTACTCTCGTCTAGTGAGACACATGCCTTTCTAGACATCTTTTTCGACCCCGACTGTCCCCTCTCCCCTTGCTCTGTTCTCAACGAGTTCGTTCTAACGCTCACTTCGCGAAATTACCTTGCCATGAATGTTACAGGCCGCATTTTTTTAAATACCATAACGCTTATACTTCACATTGCTAATTCCATTTTGTCGATCTCTCACTTTTATTCATAAAATGTGAGAAACAAAAAAATATATTTAGCTAAACTTATACTAGTCCTTGAATCGTCGCAAAAATGAATAGTTTAATAATGAGATTATATTTGTTTCTCCGAGAGAAAAAAATTCAAAGCTTTAGCCATTACAAATTAAAAGTCTTGAAATATTTGGAGCCCTATTAAAATAAATGTAAAAAAAATGTTTTTAAGAAAAACTGTGAAAAACTGTTTTTCGACGACTTTCCCAGCTAGAAACATCTTTAATTTTCTTAAAACCCCTTCAAAATGTTTAACACATTTTTCCTGAAGTGTATAATATAAAAATAGTTTTAATTAATGTACAGCTTATAAAGTTAGACATTTATTTATATCCTGTGTTATTTTATAACACTAATTATTCTCAAAAATATATACTATAAAAATATACTATAAAAATATGCCAACATATATTTTATTATATCCATTGCTTCATAAGAAACATTTCGATTTAAAGGTCAATGTTTTTGCTTATATAGTACATTTAACATTTCACAATTTATATCAGTAACATATTTTCAATAATAACAACGTGCTTGCTAATTGTAGAATTTAAAAGTTTTTATCATTCTACTTAGAAAATGGAATAAAAATAGAATGCTTTTTGTCGAAGAGAAAAATGTTCCCATTTCTGGTCACTTTTAGAAAAGATAAAGACTGGAAAACTTTGATTTAGTGGGGCTTAATGAACTCGTGTGCAATCTTAGCCAATATAATACGATACAAACAAATACTAGACTCGTTTATCTTGAAACAGATTTATCGTAAATTCTAAATAATGTATTAAGCTGAGACACAAATAAAATACTCCAAATGAAATATCTGAACGAATAATATATCAGCCGTCTGTCGAGTGTGTAGAACCGCGCTAACTCGCAGGATTACGAGAAAAAGGGAAAATATGTGGCCGAAAGGAACTCGGGACGGATCGAGTATTCGCGAGAGCGAAAGAGGAGCGCGGCGGAGAGAAAAAGAGAAAACGCAAAGCGGATAGTATGGAGCAACGGGGGGAGGGTTACGGCAGACATAGTGAGACGGTCGAAAGAGGCATGGATGGACGGACAGACGGACGGACGTTCTGGCGGGGGAGAAAGAGAGAGAGGGAAGGAGAGAGAGAGAGAGAGAGAGAGAGAGAGAGAAAGAGACGACTGGGTGGGGCAGCAGCTAGACGCCCCGCGGCAAACTGTCAAACTACAGCGGCGGTTCCGCAAGCCGTCCCTCTGTCCTCTCGTCGCCCGTTGACCGCCCCCATGATTAAAACTCACCATGGCTTTTCCGCGACTACGCGTGTGCGCGCGCGCGCACGCGCGAATGTTTCCCGATATTCTCTGGTAGACACGAGCAAGCGCCCGCGTGCGGAAACGCGACTTTGAGAAAGCATATCATCGGAGAAGGAAGAGATAAGAGGAGGGAGAACGAGAGAATAGAAGATAAGTTAGGTTAGGTTAGGCACTCCTTTGCCTACAATATACCATGCTTCTGCATTCCGAATTTATTTGGAAGTCGTTTGTCAAGTTCCCGGATTCCATCCTGCCACGCTTCGCGTATAAGAAACCTTCAATGGAAAAAATATATATATATTCTTATACTTTTCATAGAAACGAGAAGCAGAAATGAAAACAAATGCCAAGGTAACTGGACAATAAGTCGCGATATCGCGTTTCTTGGAGGTCAGAAGTCCATTAGGTAAACGTATAAAGCAAGTATCATTTTCCCAGAATTGTGACGATACATTCTACAAAGAAACATAGTCCTTTTGGGTATGGAAAGGTCTTTCGGGAACAGATCCAAATAAATGTGCAGAAAGATATCGGGCCATTGCACAAACTGTGGAATACGAGGCGGATAACGGCGAGAAACAGGAGAGAAGGATGATGAGGGATACAAAGCGCGAATACACAGGGCATCGTGAGTTCGTCGTCGCACGCCACGTTAGCACGCGCTCGCGCGCACGACAGAGCTGCGCGAAGTAAGCGGCGAGTTGCACGCGCACTGCGCACCCGTCGTCGCCGTCGATCGGCTGAGAGGGTTCAAGGAAGAGAGAGATAAAGAGAACGAGCGTATGCGCATTTGTGTGTGTGTTATACTATATACGTATGTATGTATGTA
>NW_012130147.1:802272-807151 GCF_000143395.1 Atta cephalotes
TGTGTGTGTGTGTGTGTGTGTGTGTGTGTGTGTGTGTGTGTGTGTGTGTGTGTGTGTGTGTGTGTGTGTGTGTGTGTCACAGAGGACAATCGTATACTTACCATCATTTTATAATTGATCTTCCGCGCGGCCACGTTTTCCATTCTCACAGACATGGTCGCAATGTGGCTGTTACCGTAGGAAGTACAGGAATCCGTCACGTCGCCGGTGGAGGATAGAAGCTACTACAGCCGCCGATGAGAATAATAACAATAACAAAATACGCCGGCGCGACGGTGCGCAGCCTAAAAACCACCGTCAGCCGTCGCCGCCGGTCGCTTTCGCGCCGCCACTCTGGTTCCTTCACCTCCTCCTCCTCCTCCTCCTCCTTTTTTACCTCCCGCACAGCCGTCGCTTCCTCCTCCTCCTCCTTCTCCGCCTCTTCCACTCGTTCGTCGGCGTTTCCTCGTTCTCGCCGTTCCGCGGCCGACGACGTTGTCACTTGCCGCACTGCAACACCGCGCGACGAGTTTCCTCACTCACCGCCGGCACTGATGGGACAACTGAGCAGAGAAAAATTACACACTGTAGCGCACTCGCACAACACGACACGACGACACGGCACGTACAGACAGACAGACAGATGACCAAAACGCAAATTCGTGCACTCTTTCGATTGGCCGCTCAGTGGAAACCGAAGCAAACGAAGAGTGAGAGAAAGAAAGGAAATATACGTGTATAAGGCCGACGACGTAGTATAAGAATACCGGGCGAGACGCTGCTGCTTGCTCGGCGTGCAGCGACAAGGGATGGCCCAATGGCAGCGTAGGAGGGGGGTGGAGAGGGTAGGGACTGATCGTACCGTGCTGTACCGTACTGTATCGTACTTCTAGCTTTAACGGCCTAGTCACCGTCGTTATTATTGTCGTCGTCGTCGTCGTCGTCACGAAATCCGACGTGATGATAAATCACTTTACGTCGTCGAATAGAGAAAGAGCAAACGTGTGCACGGTTAGAGACGAAGAATGCGAGAGAGGGGAAGGATAGAAAGAGAGAGATATACGTTGGCGATTCTATAAATTATGGAGGAAGAAGCGAGATAGAATAACGAGAGGGAGAGAAAGGAAAGAGAGAGAAAGAGAGGAGGGGAAAGGGGATACAAGAGAAAGAGGCCGCTGCCGAGCCGATGGCGATGCGAGCGACGACGGATGTCAAGAGGGTGTGTCGTGTGGAGCACACTTTTCATCACACTTGTAACGCTTTTAAATTACCGCACGGCACGCACCGGCGGCCGGTTAGTCGGTTGGTCTGTCGGTCGGTCGGTCGGTCGTGCCGTACACTCTCGTCGCTTGTGCACCTTTTTCCACGTACTCGACGAAGACGCCGTCTTTGATTTTCCTCTCGTTACTCTATACACGATACGAAATGAACGATCAAACGGACGAATACACGCCACGCATGCACCAGCATGCACGCACTGCACACTCGATGAGGGTTTTCCCGAAGAGGAAAAGAAAGAGAGAGAAGAAAAGAGAGTGAAAAAGAGCTCCCGATGCTGCGCCGCGTTGCGCCGCACCGCACCGCGCCGTGAAACGGAGAGATACGACTAACGGCGGCGCCGCGCGACCGACCGTAAAAACTGCACCGAGTGTAGATCGGCCGCCGCTTACGCGCTTACTCGTTTCAAGCGCGATGCCGTTGCTGCCGTTGCGGTTACGGTTGCCACCGCTGCCCGGCCGCTACTGACTACTATCGCCGAACCTCCAAGGCGGCGTCGCGTCGGCACGAAACCGTTGTAAATCGTCGACGAGACGATCCTCCGAATTTCTCTCTTAATGGCTCCTTTTCCGTGGAGAAATCAGTGGGGCGACCTCCTCGTTCACTCTCGGCGCTGACGTCGACGTTGCCGTTGCCGTCGTCGTCACGACAATCATCCAGCTAAACTACTAGCCGTTGCTTCACACACGTGCACCACACACATACATACACATACACACACACAACGGCCGCTCCTTTTTTTTCTCTAATACTCTTCTGCCACGCTCTTCCTCCTCGTTCACCTCTTCAGTTCTTCCTCCGTCTTCGTCTCTCGTTTTCCCGCGCACCACGAATCTCTATCTCGAATTTCGCTACCTCTTTCACGATAAAACGGCTCTTTCCTTTTCTATCTCAACGGTTGTACGAATTACACCGCGTGCCTCGCGGGGTGAGAGCACACACTTACTTTTTAATTTACGGCGCGTTATTACAAAAATAGAACTTGCGTGTAGAACGTGTAGTACGGAGCGTTTGGAGTGTCTTTCTTTCTCTCTCTCTCTCTCTCTCTCTCCTTCGTGTGTTTCCCTTAAATAAGATTAATGTACAATTGGTTAATTGTTACTATAGGAAACATTTAATGTGTGTGTTGTCTTGTAGGTAGAGACTAAGCTACTGCCCGGCGAGGTGCGCCCATCTTGCCCGAAACTGAGGGTAGTCGCCGATAAGCGGCGCTGCCATCGGCTGCACCGAACGATGGGGCTCCGGCGGCCGCGCCTGTCTGCGTTGCCGCCACTCAACACACGCGCGAGACTCGGCGTCGCTTCGGTCAACGTCGAACGCGAGCGAGAGGAAACGAATGCTCGTGTCGTTGACGCGACGAAGATGGCTGATTCAACGAGCGCACGATTACAACGAAACGAGACGCGAGAGAAGGACTGGTGACGCGGCCACGCCGGCGAGTTTCGTTGTGCTGCAGTTGGCAGTAGTGCGAAACGCGCGGAGCGCCGCGGCGGCGGTGGATTGCCGTTGGGGGGAGATGCGGTGAGCGAACGGAACGACCAAGAGGGTTGGGAGGGAGGGAGGGAGGGAAGACATTCATTACGCTCGCTCTCCTCCGAGAGAGTCTTATTGAACTCTGTCCGAAAACAGATCGTTTTTACTTGGAAACGATCTGTATAGTTGTATTTATCGTGACGAAAAATAGGGAAAAGAAATGAAAAAGTATTTTTATCAATGAATAATGATCGAATGTGCTGATTGTGCCGAACGTCCTGTAAGTGTCAGACGGACAGTGGCACGTCGTTGCTAATTAAAGGTCAGAAGCACTGAAATAAATTCATAAAGTGAAAATGTAAAGAAAGCTTCTCGGCGTAGGAGAAGTTAGGAGCAGAAAAGAGAGAAGGAGAGGGAGAAGATATCGAAGAGAAAAGGGTTGGATAACGGCGCATACGCTCATCCTCGCTCATCCATTCACTGCAGCCACGCAAAAATCGAACCGCGTGTTTAGTCTACTCACTTGCACGAAAAAAAACATGCTCATTACCAACCTGAATGGATAAATCGCACATGAGTCAATAACGTCTGATAATTTAATGATAACGTATAAGAGAGATCCGAATCTTTTGTCCGGAATCCTGACATACTCTCTTATATAGTACAGACCTTCAAAGGACATTCTAAAAATATCCAACTAGGACGTATGCATGGGCGTAACCAAGATTTTGTTTAGGGGAAGGGGAATCAAATTGAAATCGAACTGAGACTTTTTAACCCGGGAATGGGATGGAGTAGCCGATTGATATGGACTATTAGACTTGTTTTATTTTATATTATTTTTAATTAATTACTAGTAGATAAATCACATATTTAAACTAATTTACTTAATTTTTTTTTAAATTGTAAACTGATTCTTCGAACTGGAAAAACTTAAATTTTATAACACTATAGCCGTTTTGGATTCCCAGAAAATCTTTCTACAACTTCCACCTCTAATTCTTCTTTTTTGAAAATTAATTTCGTAATTGTGTAATTTTTTTCTAATTATTTTTGTGCTTTACTCTCGATTACATTCATGTCCATATATATCTTCTAAACATTCTGAAAACATTCCTGAAAACTATCCCAGGAAGTCTCCGTATAGATTGTCGTGACGAAATTTTTCTCACAAACAAAGGTTCAATTGATTCTCGAGTTTAATCTTCGCAGCTGAGTTTGTTTAAATCTCCGTAGCGCATTCATTTGTGCAATTTACTTGGCCATGTACAAAGTCCGCTTCTCTAGAGAGTTTCCGGAATTCGTAGTCGGCTACCTGAAAGGGACGAGCCGTCGGGAGAAAGCGAGATAGAGAGCAGAGAGATACAGAGAGAGGGACGAGGAGAGCGAGAGGAAGAAGCCGGCTCTCGCGCTCTCTTTCCGCAGACCGAAGGATCGATTGTTCCGATCCTTTCGCCGTTTCTGCAGGGGTACTTCCATGGAAAAAATTTTATATATCAAACCAATACAAACTCTCTACTGAAATTATTATTGTTTCGTTTTTTCAATCAGAGCTAGAATCCTGTAAACGCAAAAATATTAGAAATCCTCTAACACAGTTATTTTTTCACTAATAAAAAAAGCGTGATTCGATAAAAAAAAGAGATGCAGAAAAAATAATTAAAGAACAATATTTTGTCCAGAATGGGAATATAAGAAAAAAAAATTGAAGAACAAAATTGATATAACAGACTATAATAATTATTTTATTTTTATTGGTTTACTCATTAAATGTAAATATATATTTTATCACGCATATATGGAAATTTATATGTTTGTTCGAGTTATACCTATAATAATGCGATATTATTGTATTCCATCTTCGAAATGCAAATGTTGATTAAAATCGCGAATGCGTTAAAATTGAAACAATGATTTCAAATGTATTTACCAATTCACGGAATATTTGTAAACATTAGTAACATTCATTGCGTATGCAGAGAAATATTTATCACACAAATGAGGCATACAGGGGCGGTTTCCTTTTCGATCTCTCTCCTCTCGCATATGCGCCCCCTCGCGATCTCTCTCCCTATCCTATCTTTCTCTTTCTCTATCTATCAATTCCTTTCTCTCCTTCCTCTCTTTCCTCCGCCTCTCTCTCTCTCTC
>NW_012130147.1:808940-818960 GCF_000143395.1 Atta cephalotes
CTTCTACTCTCTTCTTCTCTCCTCTCTCCCTCCCTCCCTCTCTCTCTCTCTCTCTCTCTCTCTTTCGTTTTCTTGATCACAAACGCATACAGTCTTACATATCACAGATTCACAAGGTCAAGGTCGTTAGCCTTCGTTCCTTAGCATCTTCCTCGGCATCCACCTCCGCGAATCTTTTACAAGTTTCTCTCCTTCCTTCCTTCTCATACTTATTCTAATTAATTATTCTAATTAATATAATTCTTTTGCAAGATCATATATTTTTTACGTTCGGTCAAAACCAGAAGCCATTTCCTTTGCGGATCCATGACTTATACGCATTAAGTCAACCCTAAGAGGATTGACGTTGAATTTTGAGCGTATTACTGTTTTCCAGCTTATCTAGAGGAGCTAATTAAGATATAAGCTTAATCTCAGAATGTATTGCATATAATAGTATAAATATATCGCTATTATTTAAAAATTATTAATTTAGTATACATAATTTTAACATTTTATACACTTAACCATTTATTAATGCTATCGTTCATAATATTTATAGAGTTGCTATCTTATTATTAATATTAATTATCTTTAATAATGACATTTAGAAAAAAACTAAAGCTGATTAAAACTAATGCTTTGGTAAACGCTTGGGACTAAACAAAATCTTTGCTATCTTATTATTAATATTAATTATCTTTAATAATGACATTTAGAAAAAACTAAAGCTGATTAAAACTAATGCTTTAGTAAACGCTTGGGACTAAACAAAATCTTTGCGTAGTATAGAACGATTACAGTCGCTCGATCGGTCTGAGATGAGAGCGAGCAGCACTTGGGACATTCCGTTGCTGCCACTCGTGCGAACAGGTTCCCGAGCGATTGGAAAAAAGAAAACGATGAAAAAAAGGAAAGGAGGAAAGACGCGGGACGAAGAAAAAGGAAGCGATGTGAAGCGGCGAGCTAAACAGAGTCATTCGCGGCGGATCGTTTGATGTAAATAACGAAATCGCAAGATCACATTGGACATTCGTCGATATCACCCTTATATTATCGAGCATTCCCGAGAACGGAAATCGACATTTCTAGCGAGTTCGACTTTTTCAGATACGGAAAAATGCACTTTGAACAGTCTCAAATAAACATAGATATTATCGCTTATTTTTCTTGTATCGAACTCGAGATTATTTATTGTTCCCGTTATCTCATTAATCTATTAATCTACTAATCTCGTATTAATCAGTTTACCGAAATGTGGAGGCTTCAACTTTGATGTATAATTTCACAATAATTTTTAGATTGTAAATACAAAATCTGTTCTTTCAGACATTCCGCATTTTTTTCTATTTCTTATTTCTTTTCCTTTCTTCCGAAAAAATAAGAATAAGCTGAATGTACTTGTTTTATTTGCAGAGAAGTAGCGCTGATGAAAATTCTAACTCAAACAACCTCGTGGAGATATTGGTGATAAAGAATCATTTTAACAATTTTAACAATTACCGAATATTCGTAATCAAAAAACGAGATTAGTGCCTTTGGAAAATTCTGCGAGTCACGCCGAAATTCCCAAGGAGGGAGGGAATAGTCGGGTCAACCGGAAGTCAAGGCCACGCGGTCAATCGCCTGTGATCCGTCGTCGTTATAAATAGATACTGGGCGCCCCGGTATCTCTACGTATCTGCATTCGTATCATTCGTATGTCGCATGCCGCGACATTACAGTACCTTGTGAGTAGTAATGCCAATCGGCCTCCCTCCGGATGAAAATTTTGAAAATGTGTCGATCCAGGCAATCCGGGTTTTTAAAAAAACGCACTCCCTTCTGTCTGTCGAATAAAATAATGTTTAAATTGTTAATTAATTGCTTGCAAATACGGAGCTTATTAAAATGTCGTTCTCTGTGATAATCTTGCGCGAATCCTCGATATATTCCGCGCATGCATTATATCGATCGGCAACTGTTGCAACTCGAATGCGAAAATGTTTCCATTAGCGTAATTAATCGAGGGACAGCCGCGTGGCCCGCATTTCACATTTGTTTTTTAACAATCACTATCAACCCTTTCAATTTTGTCCAACTCTCCTGCTCCACCCACTCGATAAAGCTCGCGCGCGAAATTTGCCCGGTAATTTGCATACCATTAAAGTAACCGCATCGGCCTACCATCACATGACAGTGGAATACAGCTTGATGTTGTATCAGATGATGCAGAAGGCATCGACGATTCAATTATCTTGATTATCCGCACTATTTTCCATTCTATTTACGTTGTTTATCCGGAAGCGATATTAATCAATATAATAAGACGAAAGCGAGATGTTACTCTCATATACGGTTTCAATGAATTCATGTAAGGCAATTTTTTTTTTATCTATTCTGAATTCGAAAAAATAAACTTCAATCTTTTCGTACATTATAATAATTTTCTATTTTTAATATTGACACACGCATTTTCCTAAATATGGAATTAACAACGAATCATTTTTCCAATATTTGAACCCGAGAAACCGTACGATATCGTTTGAATTAATTGTTTTTTCTTATTTGTTTTTTGAATATAAATCTAGTGTAGTTGAAATACACGCTTGAAATCTCACAATAATATCAAAACATGTTTTCGAAAAGGAATCGGTTCGACATTATTTGCACTCACTTGGAGGACATTCCTAAAAGAGAAACACTTATCACGAAATACATATCGCACGAAACGATCCGAGAATACGTGCCGTTGAATTATTATTACTGTTTTCTTTTTGTTTTCATATTTGTTGATACGTTATCGTCGTGGAAGACTGACGTGCGCCATTATGGACTCGCGTTTTTGTCTTTTGGGGAAAGTGGTGGTCGATATCCATGTCCGGTATTCCGAGGCGTCTCTCACCCTCGTTACAGGCACCACGGTACTCCCAAAGATCGTTCGGGCAATGACCCCGAGATTATATATTCTGCCGGTGTGCGCGCGGGGTGGTGCCACAGAAGGGGGTAGAAGGGGGCTTATGCCCTCCGAATTCGCTCGTGGAATCACACGGCGCGAATCAACCCCTCCCGGGCTCCCCGACGCGCGAGGGTTCTTTCTTTTTCTCCAAACT
Source organism: Atta cephalotes (assembly GCF_000143395.1). NCBI lineage: Eukaryota > Metazoa > Arthropoda > Insecta > Hymenoptera > Formicidae > Atta > Atta cephalotes. The sequence continues at coordinate 812,012 of NW_012130147.1, forward strand.
ATTATAAAAAATCATTGTTTATGAGACAAAAAAGTTTTATCTTACGTTTTATCTGTGCAGTTTTATCAGGAATAGATAATTTCGTCTCCGTTTGTAAAAACGCTATTATTTAAGAGATTTCTTTCCTTATTGTTGCACTTCTTTGTCAATTCTTGCAATATAAATATAGATATTTTTTTTTTTTAGATATGCTATAGGTATAGAATTATTTAAAGATGTCTTAGGGATATATTTCTTAATTTTAAATCACCTCTATTTTACACAAATATTTTATTTCATTTTCGAAATATAATCCAGTTATTCTGAGCGCGAGAGATGTTGAGTAATTCTAGAATTCAATCGATAAATGACAACGACCCCAAATGGAACTTTACTAGAATATGGTACATATAATATATTCACAAATACTATATTATACATTAAAATATTATGATAAAGAAATACATAGATATAATTTCAGATTACGTAAAACATTGAAAATCCCGATTATTTTATTTTCCCATTTATTTTCATCTCATCTTTATTATTTTCAATATTATTAAATAATATTGAAATGAGATTTTAAAGTTCCCTCTCTCTTTTTCTCTATCTAAAAATCTATTTTCTCTATAATATAATCCAACAAGCTCAGACAGTAGTTTAGGAACAGTTTCAAAATTACAGAATTGAGGCCAATGATCGAGGAGTCAAATACGGTGAAAATTTTCGAAGATGCGTCAATGCAGGTGGTGCATTCGTGTCTCGGAAAGGTTCTCCCGCTCGTAGCAAACCGAAGGGAGAGCAGCCCGCAAAGGGACGAAAGGACGAGGGCGGAGGGCGGAGAGTAGAGAAGTCGGGCTGGAGAGAGGACGGAGGGACAAAGAGAGAATGAGAGAGAGAGAGAGGAGGGAGGGGGGGGGGGGATTCCGCGCGCTTCGTCGGGGTGGTTGCCCTCGTCTGCGCTTTGTGGGAAATGGCCGCTCAATAACGCGTAGGTCCTCCTCGTCCGCCCCTGCTCACCCTGCCTCAGTGCGAGGCAAGGGCCGATGCCCCAAAAGACAGGCATCGAACCAACCCTTGTCCTACCCGTCCTGCCATTCCCTCGAAAAGGTCAAACTTTGCCCTTCCTCTTCGTCCCTCTTTTCGTCGCGAAACCCTACGGGTCGCAGGAACAAAAGAATGCAAGATGACGATTGGCCGAGGGTTCAAGTAGCGTTGCGGATAAGACTCCTTGCGGATTGCCATGAAGATATCGTCCGAAGAAAGAATCAATAATAGTTTCAAAAAAGTCTGATAAAGTGTTTAAAGTCTGCAGAATCCATAAGAATTGAAAGGAAGAGGCTGCATTTGCATTAAACTTATCCTAGGTCAAATATTTCTAACGTCGGTATTGATCCTTGATTTGCAAGCTGTTAAATTTAAATCAAGCGTAATAAATGTATATTTATATATATTTTTTTAAACAACGAGATTATTTTTTAGTGCATAGTATTGAATGTTTCTAATGCTAATGACCTTTAGAAGAAGCGTAAGTTCCATCAAGCATACAGTTCTTTGCGATCAAAAATTCATTGTGAAATTGTTGGATCAGAATTTCTCACAGGAAGTTCATTTAATGAAGCTACAAGATTTATAAAATCTCTCTAAGGCCAAGAAATATGAATTAACATATCCATCGAGTTATTTAGAAGCACCTTCAACCTTTACTTTCAAATTTAGCGGTTTCCCGGCGACGCGTGTCTCGCGATTTACGAGCTGAATCACGCGAGATCAGTTTCCGGTAGATGAGCGAGAATCGAGCTTCCCCGTTTTTTTTTCACCTTTTATTTTTTCCCCTCCCTCTATCCTTTTTTTTCGTCTCCGATGAGAGTTCGTCGAGCGAGATCGATGAGCGCTAACCCGTCGCGCGCGAAAACACGGGAGCGGCCGCGGCGTAGGAGGACGGGGAGGGAAAGGGAAAGGGAAACGGATCACGGTGTGTATCGATCTCGCCCCTAGGGACTCGCGGCAGGATTAGGACGTCACGGTAGCCACCCACGACGAGGCGGCGCGTGCAGGAGCGGCGCGAGGACCTCGTGGCCCTTGGCAACCGGTTGCCAGGAATCGCGCGCGCGCTCCTCTTCTCACCTCTTCGCGTCTCTCGTCACCCTTCATCTCTCGGCTCGGCTTTCGCTCCGTCTCTCATTTTACCGAAGGGTCGCCAACGGGAAAGCATTCTCGCGTACGAACCGGCGCGATGATCGCGGCAGTCGACACGTCCTCGAGAGCCGGCCGAATCGAACGAGGGCGACTGAAAGAGGAAATATCCTGTGAGCTGAATGATGGGCGAGGTGAATTCGTATCTCTGGCCGTTGTGTGCTGTGTACATGATTTTGCACACTGATTGGAGAACTGCGAAAAATGAACTTTTTGAACTCGAATAAATTTTGTGTGCAACGTCATGAGACCGATGGGATAAGAAGAAGCAATGACTGTCAAAAGAGTCAAAGATTTAGAATTTTTTGTAAAACTAAATTTTTTTCGCTTTTTTAAGCTTTCAACACTCACTCTAAAAAATTGTCGAATGTTTCCATCACTTTTACTATTTGTTAATTTTAATAGTGATTTTATAACAGTAAATGCACTTAAAAATCAGAGTTTTACATATGATTTCTTTTTCCCTATTCGATGCATTCACAAAGGATTTCTCTTAATTCAATAATTCGTCTAAATCTCATAGAGCAGCTTCTCTGCTAATCCTATTGATATCTTGAAAATTGATTTTTCTAAAAATAGTAGGCCCAAGCGAGGTACTGTATTTAGAAACCAACAGATGGAGATATCGAATTATCTATCTGTACCCTGAGAATTGCAAATGCAAAATTGGTCATTCTCAGTTTTACTCTTAATACTCGAAAATGTACCAAAATCTGAACAAGTATTCTTGTTGATGGATATCTTAATCCATCCCGATGAAACTTTACTGCTCGTCATAAAGTGACGCACTAATTTGTATTCTCAAAATTTTATATCTCGATATTTAAGAGGACACGTCTGAGTGCCAAGGTAAAGGTAAGAAAAAGAAGAAAAATGGATCCAAGTGCAACGAGCGCGAGATTCGGCCCTGCACGACATGGAGCATCCGGTGACGCAACTTGCACCACCCTCGTAACTTGCACCCCTCGCGTCGCAGCGCGACGCGTCACACCCATCCCGCTTCCGCATACCTCGCGCGCATACCCTCAACCTAACCTATATCTCCCTCTTTCTCTCACTTTTCTTAGGTCGTTGATCCTGCGGCCGCGCACGCGATCGAACGCACGCCGCCGCGAAAATACGGCGTATGATTCTGTTTGCAGTGTTTGCACGCCGAAAAGAATGAACAGATCCCTAATTTTATGAGAGAAAGAGAGAGAGAGAGTGGGGAGGGGATAGAGATACTTGATTGGCGTCTCCAATACTTCATATTTGTTCATCATAAAATACAGAATCTGTTTGGAAAACAAGACGTCATTATCGTTCCACTCGTTAACTCATTTCATTTTATTACGTCTGATGTTATTTTGAGATAGAAAATAAGATGAGAGTGATTCTGTTTCATTCAGCTGCATTATATCTGTAAATTTCTCTGTTTACATCTCTCTGTTAAAAAAATGCGTGTATTTTATTTCCAAATCCTAATTATAAACTTCAGCTTCTAATCTAATTCTGTAATGAGTCCTCAAATGGATTTATTTTGCCTGTCTTAGGTTTTATGTAATTGATGTAATTCAGTACGAATAATAAATATTGCAATCGCGATATCTTCGTGTCGAAAGTGTCGAAATGAGTGAATGTGCAACTATAATCCTACTCTTTCTATAACCAAACTTCTTGTATAGTTTATCATTTCTTCTTTAACATGGAGAGAAAAAGATGAATTTATGCAATCAGAAATTTTATATCCGAGATATATCTAGATATAAAATTTTATCCTTGTTTAATATTCAATGAACAGCAAGAGTAAAATAATATACCTTGAATTCCTGAACGTATATTCCTGTGCAGGAAACTCAGCTGAAAAGAATTCCACATTTATAGCCATTTCCACTAATATAATTTAATTAATCTCGATTTAACTAACTCTTTATCTTTTTCTACTTCTAAATATAATGTCCGTTAAATTTATTTCAATGTAGATTAACTTTAATCTCAATTTAATTCCCTCTTCATCGTTTTCTAAATCTATAAGAATTACAAAAAATTAAAGAGTAATACAATAGTTAAACCGATTAATCTATATTGGTTGAAACAGGCACTAGACATCCATCAGACATCCGTGATGAAAATTCGAAACTTTCATTAAATATCCATATAGTTCTGCATTTCGTATTCATGTTTCTGCAGAAACGTTATATGAATCAATCGTAGATATTTCATAGCATCTCGATAGATAACTAATTATAGATGTTAATTTTTAAATTTTATAAATAGATTCTCAGCAAACACAAAATACATAACTAAATAATGACACCCAGTAAATGAGAATGGATTAAAATGGATTAAATTTTTTTTCTATCCGAATGCGTATTTTAAATAGCGAATACTTTTTTTTGGATTTAATTGGATTCAATTGAATGCAATTGGATTGAAAAATTGCATTTCCTATTCAAAATTTTGAATTGAACAGTATTCACAATTGTGTGTACAGAAAAAGCTAATATTATTTTTAGATTGAAAGGCATAGAGATATGCTCTATGCAATTCCTATAAATGAATAAAAATGCATTCAGGATTAAAATTGCATTCAATTTAACATTCGTGAATCAATATTTCTGAAAATCTGAATCCATTTCAATTCATTTCAATCCATTCTCGTTTGCTGGGATATTTAATACAATATATATCAGATAATATTATACGAAACTAAACAAAATCGCACTGCCAAACCAAACATCTCATTTACTTTCATTTATTAGATTAAATTAATTTTGGAAACTCTCTTTTAAAAAAATCTTTAAAACATGAATGAAAAATCTCGCACCATTTATTCTACTTCCTGCATCTTTCTTTTTTTAAATTATGAGAAATAAAATTCTGCTGTCCCCATCTATCGGCGGTACCGCGTACTAAGCTATCATGTAGATATCCCTAATTGATATTTCATGGAATGGACATTTATGCCGTCTATAGTCTATGGTAGATTTGTAGAGGACATCCATTGACATCTATCTTGGAAATCATGGATCTCCATCAACGGATGTCTAATGGATCATGTCTAATGGATATCATACTCCGTGTAGGAACAAGCACAAGCCTGCCGTTTCGCCGGCGCGTCGTTGAACTGTTGAACATGGCTGGAGTGACGACAATCATGGACAATGACGACCCAGAAACGAGGAGGCCACAATTCGGAATGCGGAATTTACCGCACGATGGAAACATCTTCCAGCACAATGCATGGTACGTCATAGTACTCCACGCGCGAATGCGGCCGCATGCGACGTCGGTCGACTTGACAATTGACGTTCGATCTGCGAGCGCGTGTTCAGCCTAACTTAAATGCAAATTAATACATATAATAACTGCGATGTTTATTGTGATTGTCTTATATATAAATATATATTTTTTTCTTTTATTGAACAATCTACAATTGATTTTAGACTGTGTATTTATTGTATGATAAGTGTACTCTAACCTAGAAACTGTTTTCTTTGTCTTTTTTTTTATTTATTTTTTTATTTATTTTCGTGATGTTATTTCATATGATTTCATGCGTAATAAACATTATATCCAACATTTTATGCTTCATTTTTATTTTCCTCATTTTCCCACAAAGCATGTATCTATTTTGTTATGACTGTTAGCCAAATAGAATTTAAGAAAGGTGTAAAAATTTTTTTTTACTTGAGCTTTTATTGTTTATTTCATTTCTATTTCATTCATTAAAATTAAAATTAATTTTATTAAATATAATATGTATCTGTTTATATAACTGCTAATATGTTCCGTTTTATATTATGTATTTGATTGGAAAGAGTAATAAAGCCTCAATTTTGTTTATTTTTTATGTCTATTCTTTAAGGATCAAATACTTAATGATTGAATTTGCTATTCTAAAAAAGGGATAACGTTACATGGGATGAAGAACAAGAGAAATTAGCACAACAAAAAGTAGATGAAAATTCCACTGTTATGATGTCATCTGAGCAACTTTTTAAATATGAAACTGAAGCAGATAAATATTGGGACAAATTTTATGGAGTACATAATAACGGGTATGTATGCAGTCTAAGCAAAGTATTTTCTCTACTGTTTAGAATTAGATAATAAATCTAATATATATTTCATCAAATCTAATATATATTTCATACAATGAATCAGTGCAATGAATTTTTTAGTTAATACATTTATTATTGTAGGTTTTTTAAAGATAGGCATTGGTTGCTGATAGAGTTTCCAGAATTAGCACCCAATACCGTAAAACAGGACACGGAAAGGCCCATGAGAGCCGCATTTACAGATGAAGATAAAAAATATGGTGAAAAACACATAAAAATTCTCGATTTACCGTGTAAAGACAACTGTAGAATATTAGAAATAGGATGTGGTGTAGGAAACACTGTATTTCCTATACTCATGTATAATACAGACCCGAAACTGTTTATATATTGTTGTGATTTTTCGGCAAAAGCTATTAATATATTACAACAAAATCCTGCATATAATGTAGATAGGTAAAGTTCTCTAAAAATTTGTCAAAATTTATTTAACATTATCTAATAAAAAGTATAGCGTAAGTTATCCATGCCACATAATGTGTAAATACATTTGTTTGTTTTAGATGTAAAGCATTTGTTTTGGATGTAACTCAGGAAACGTGGACGACTCCTTTTGAGCCTGAAAGTTTAGACATCATTGTTCTTATATTCGTATTGTCTGCCATTCATCCTGAGAAGTAAGTTTAATATTACTAATTATTAGTATCCTATTCTATATGAAATATATATAT
>NW_012130148.1:0-16820 GCF_000143395.1 Atta cephalotes
TATACTCTCTCTCTCTCTCTCTCTCTCTCTATATATATATATATATATATATATATATATATAAAAATCGTCTTTAAAATTATATAACTTAAAATCATATAAGATTATGAAAAATATTTGCTATAAACAATTTTTCATAATCGAAGAAAATATCTACTGAATCTATTGATTAGGGCTAAATACATTTTAACAAGAAGAATCCAAATTTTGAGATTAACATACTAAAGAAAATTAAATTTTTTTCACATTTTTTACAATTTATGTGCATAATTAAATGGATTTAATAGACTCACTATCAGATGAATTCAAAAGAAGGTAAAGGAATCCGTATCACTCATACTCAAGTGAAAGAAAAACAATGATAAAATTTCATCTGAATATTTATTAATTTTTAGTTTATGGTACCTTTAGCATTTTATATACTAAAAATTTGAAATAATTGTCTTGTTCAATAATAATTGCAGCAAATATATCTCTAATGCTCATATCAGTCAGCGTCTTCTAAAATATTTTACAATTACTAAATGCTAATTTTGAAACTACCGAGGTAAAAAGGTACTCACAGACTTATCTTAAATATCAAATTGAAGTACAACGTCGGCACTTTATCTCAGTGTTAAGCATCAATACTGGTTATAACGACTCCGAGTTTAATCGTGCTCAATACGATTTTTTTTGTATGATTACGACGATTACAAGTACGGAGATTATCGTTCTACACGACGTTACCTTGCTTTGATACTTCCTCGAACAACCGCGATACGGAAACGTGAGAAACACACGCTAATAAAATGCCCAACGACGCTTATCTTAGGGCCGTAAAATAATCTATATTATATTAACAACATAAATAATCGTCACCGAGAGCACTGCGGTATACCTTGCCGTTCCCTCACGCAGGATGAGGAAGATGTGTGCACCAGGTACAAACTGGTCAGATGAAGCTGGAACGAGGGAGATCGCGTGGAATCTCATGAGACTAACGATGCTCGATGATTCTCGATACCCGTTAAAACGGCTCCTATACGAAGCTATCGAAGCCGGTTTACGACGCGTCCGAATCGAACTTTTGCGATTGCGCGACGCGGCATAATCGTTACGTAGGGACATAGCGCCGGTTTAACCAGTCTCGATAAGATCTTTCCCAGGCTAAATATAACGTCACACCGGCTAAATCCGTATCATACTTATCAGGAGGAATCGATCGGACATACTGAATGCATCCGTTCTAATAATTTCTCGAATGATCGTCGAGTAGGACGGCAGCGCGTAAATGGTCAGGCACCGATAAAATGTGATTCTTCATTTAGGATAAAAGAAAATAGAACTCAAAATAATTTCAGAGATTTAATTCGGTAATCTAGATAGAATGTTATCTTAATATTTAATAGACGGCAGCGCTTAAATGTTCAGATAATTGATTTAGATACAGTTTGAATAATCTAAATAGCTTTGATCCAGAAATTTAAAAGCAATTCAAATTCGAAAATAATAATACAAATGTATTTTAATCAAATGTATTGAAATTAACACGCGTTCTCTCACAGATCTCTCAGAATTTAAGGCGTCATTCATTACAGGATTCCACACTATGATTTATTTATACTGAACGTGAAACTTAATTCGGAAATTCGGATATAATTCTGGAAATATTTAATAGTATAAGTGTCCTTAAATGGGATATCGTTCGAATGATCTAAATAGTTTCAATCAAGGAAGATTTAAAACAATATTTTTTTCAAACACACACATAGAAAGAATAATTTTTGTTAAAGTATTTAAAAATTTTGTTAGATATAAATCTGAAAATAATTTTATTAGACTATAAAAATAATTATGTAAAATCTCAAGCATGATGAGCAACGTTGCAAAAAGTTTTGACATTCTAGTAATCAATTTGAACGTCCTACATAATTATTTTTATAATCCAAAATTATTCTTAGATCTATATTCAGCAAATTTTTAAATACTTCAGCAAAACCATTCTTTCTGTGATTACATTAAAATATGCATTTTCATAGATCTCCCTAGAACTTAAAGCATCATTCATTAAAGAAAAACACTGGGTGGGTGGTATCATATTATCTGTCCTAAATATAATATCTTATATTTAATATCATCTTAAGTACAGTTAAGATGTCACGAATCAATATTAGTATTTTAAAATTTTATTATTTAAATTTATTTAAGACAGTCTTAAGATAAGAGCGGATTGTAAATGTCCTTTCTGAACCGCATTCATATTGACTTAATATCGTGCTACCTGAAGATCATTTTATCGATGATGACGATTATTTTGCTCGATCGATTCGGGAACAGGTTTGTGATAATAAATGGAGTCAAGGCAGTCAATAATATATCCTCAAGCTCCATATACTTGATATGAGACTAAAGTATTTCAATCATAGGGTTGGCGCACAATCCGTGCAACTGGCAATACGAAGCAAAAAGAGAATCGAGATTTGTGTCAGGGTGTCTGGAAATTATGGTCGAAGTGATACGCTTGAGTATATCAATATTACACATTGATCCGATAAGCAAGCAGCTGAAGATCTCATATCGCCTGAAAGCGCCGAACTAACGGTTCGCCCCATCGCTAAACACGAGAAATCAATTATTTTGCTCGAACATTATCGTGACCTTTATTGACCAGGAATTACAATCGACCGATAGATTTGCCACAAAATACGCACGTTTTACTTCTAGACGTTGTCTTTGCGCGTGGGAATATAGTTGTGTGTTAGACCGGTATGAGAAACGACTCACAGGCCACGATATGCACAATTATTCGATGTGAATAAATTTCCGAGACGATCGATTCGTCTTTACCGTATGACTTTTCATACGCTCTGACACAGTGATGTTCGAGCTCATATAAGCTAGCCCGTTAGATATTATGAGCCCGCGAGATACGAGGACGGGAGAAAGGAGAGAGTGGGAAAGACACTGTCGGTTCGTGCCGTTATATCAAATCCAGGTCGTTATATGTGCCTCTAAAACATTGGGAGCGCTCTTTAATTTACATTTTTGTCTTTCTCACGGCACTCTGCCGAGTAATTAATACTACATTTTTTATATCTAATTTATAATTAATAAATATATTATTGTAATATAAATGAATCAATGAGAGAGAACAGAAAAGGGACGGATCCAATTTTGTACGAAAATAAATTTTTCTTCTTATTGATCTTGAAATGGGTGGGTATACTTTCAGTAAATAGGGCACTTGTCTCAGGCTTCTAAAGATTTAAAGGACATTGAAAATAAGTAATAAGTGTAGAAAGGGCACTAGTATAGGATTTATGTCCTTTCAATATTTGACGAAAATGGAATGCTATATTTTATAAAATATAGAAGCTTTTCAGAGAGATTTTCGAATGGCCAAACGACTAAGCTTGAAGATCAACTAATATCTTTTGGTTGCATCAAAATTAATTTTAATTTCGATTCAATTTACTTTTTCTAATTCTTAGAATCAAAAATATAAATAGTAAGTTAAATCAAGATTAGAGTTCATTTATATTGAAATGAGCATAACAAAATATTTTTATAACGTTTTTAAGTATTTTGTGTAAATTATTTTACACTATTTAACATAAAAAGAAATAATTATCGTTTAACATAATTTAAGATAAATAAAATATCTTCAATTAGTAGCGTATTATAAAATTTAAAAAAATTTTTTTTACCAATATTAAATACAGAAAAGATGTTAGTTCAAGTTTGAAATTTAAATTTTTCATTTAATAGACAAGCATTTTAGAAATTAAGAACACTTTAAAAATATTATTGAATGTCATGTTTAAATTTCCAAGTTTGTTAGTATTTTTTGCTGGAATTAAATTAATAGATTTTTATTAAAATTAAAAAATATGATAAATATGCTCACTCATTACAAAATTTTATGTATTTGCTGTATAGAAATCTATAAAATAGAATAGAATAGAATTTATTGCACTTCAGCGTATTTACAGCCAAGAAGGGGACTTGATTTACATAAAATTCTTAACTCATTCATACATCCATACTTCGTCCGCATGTTCCTGTCGCACATACATTATTATAAAAATTTTTTTTAAATTATCCCTTTACTTCCTTACTTTTCTGGTTAAACCCTCTGACTAGAAATCTATAAAATAATAACCAATTATATTGAAAAAATATTGTACATTTCTAACAAGGTTAGATACATTTTAAAATATAATAATAAAAAAATAAACAATTAAATATGCATTTTTAATTTTTTTTTCTTTACATTATGTATATATTTGATATTTCTCTCTGAAAAGGAAAGTTTAGCAATTTTGCTATGATACTAAAATTCTATTGCGTAATTCACGAAGACCGGAAGGCGCAATGCCATCACACGGTACTACCTTAATTGCAAGATGAAGATAATCATGCAATTGAATCTCAATGCCTAATTACAACGAAGTCGCGATGAAGAACGCATTTCTGCTAAGAAGGATGGTGAATTGTCGTCATCGTCGTCTCTAGAGGCGGATCTCAGTTCATTAGACATAAGAAAGAAAGACGGTGTACAGAGAGATCGACAGTGATAAGTGTACATCGCTGGTCGCAAACACTTACCGGAGGTAAACAAAGGCGAGTTCTCGCCTAGGTGACAATGAACTTGAAAGCCCTTAAGTTACATTAACAGACTCTCCGCGCGATTTCAGACGCATCGAAGACGTCTTGGACGGACGTGATTTCGTAATTATGCGGATCCCGTAGACGAACTGTCTCTGCTATCGAGTTTTTCTCTCCTTGTACGCGTCTCTATTTTCTTTCCATCGAACGTGCACGCGTTATGCATCGGTGAGCAAAATTACACAAGTACATTTCTCTTTATTTTCTCTTCTTTTATCTCTCAAATACTCGATTCCCTTTTACGCAAAGATAAAAGCAAACGCTTATGAAATGCCAAAGATAATTACATAATGCACTGTATTTGTAAAAAATAATTATACCTTGACTCTTCTCAAATAGTATAAAATGTGCTAAATTTTATATAATAATCGCAGGAAATTTAAATGTTTTATAAATAGAAATTAGACCAATAGCAATAAATCAAATAAGAGAAATTATTCTAGAGTAACTGTTCCAATTACTGTGCCTGTGCCTATTAGTGCTTTTATATTTTGATAAGTCATAAAGAAAATTAACAATAAACAAGAAAAAATATTTTTTTTGTTAAATTAAATTAATAATGCGTACGATATCGAAGATAATATTTTATTTTTTGAATATTAAAATATTTTAAATATTTTTCGAAAGATATGAAGAATTTATGTGAATCCAGTAATACGTACCACAAGATTTTAAACTTGTCCCTATTAATGTGCCCTGTATTGGAGCTGAGAATGTTGTATTATAAGTGTACATTGAAATAAATATAATTGAAATAATGATTTATGTAATATTAATTTCAACAATTAGCTTATTACTTGTTTTAGTAACTATGTGTTAAAATGAGTTAAATATGTGGATATGCATACAAATTGGGGGCACATTAATAGGGCCATCGCCGCTTGGAGAATTCACTAATAGGGACCAAAACATGTTTTTTATTTTTGTCAAAAACATTATAAAGTATTAACATTTTTTTAGATTAAAGAAATATTATAAGAAAAAGAAATAGGTGAAAAACCGATATTGATTGCAAGCAGATAAAATTAAAACTACAATATTTAATAATTAATTTAATAAGATAATTAATTAAATAAAAGTAATAAGCAAATTGGCTAAAAAGCACATTAATAGGGACAGTTACCCTATTTTGGATCGAAGTAAATGTTGGTGCTTAATAATAGTATTCACATACATGTTTTATAAACATATTCTTTTGTTATATAACCTACTAGCTTATTCAGTTTGTATGGCTTGAAACGCAATTATAAATTAAAGCTGGAAATAATATTACAAATTACATTGATCATCAATTTAATAATAATAAGCTTAAAACAAAAGCTAATAAGCTTAAAACATTACAAAAAAATTATTGCGAAAAATATTAGCCAGGATTTGAATCTGAAAATTCTCAATTTTCTGCAAAACGAGCGTCTTATCAATTCGAAAAGTTTTATCAGTACTTTGTTTTTCTAACCAAATCTATCAAGATGCAAAAACTGAAAGTGACAGTTTCCCACAGTTTAGCACAATTTTAATCAAGATGCCAGAGGGACTCACTGGCTCGCAAAAATATCCGACTTCGTGGGCGAGCGTTCCGCGAGCGCGGTTGAGTTATCGATTCAATACGCATTCTATTTCAGAAACGTAACCGCGCGGCGATTTCCTGGCCAATACACCCTCCCCTTTCCTCCGCATTGTGTATCGTCCGAGCATATCGCGATATGCGATTATCATTCATCGGTGGCTAACAGTATCCCGGGACTGGCATCACGGAGAGGCATCAGAGTATCCGACGCTTCCCCCCTTGATGCACCTACATATATACCTGCTTGCTTCCTCCCGATCTTATCGTGGCCATACTGTGAGTAGTACCTGCTGATATTTTACTGTCAACCGATGCTTCCGAACCGTTGTCCTAGGATCAGATTGCCCACCGACATCAGCTACCGGGAAATCACGAATGATACGGGAGATGCCTACTGTCCGCTTCTTCGTCCTTTTTCTCTTTCGAATGCGCTGTTAACTCTTACAAACTGCCATAGCTTCTATTAAAGTTGATAACTATCTCACAAGATGATTATAAACAAAAAAATTTAACTACTGTATCATAGACTTATGTAACAGACTTCGCATGCATATGTGGCAGCCGAAGATAAACACATAAAAAACAGAAACGCGGTCTATTACTCTCTTTGTCACATATTGTGATTTGTCACATATTGTGTCTATTACTCTCTTTGTCACAATTAAACAAGGAAAACATTTGATTACACTCTCTCTTACTAATAGTTCTCATGTTTTCAATGACAGCGCGTAGTATCATTAATTTAACTAAAACAATAAATTATTTTAAATGTGAAGCGTCATTACGGTCTGAATGTTAAGATTCTTATCTTAAGATGTTAATTAATCTTACAGTTTTTTAAGATTAATTTGGGAAATTTGGGGGATTATTAATATTTCAAATTGCGTTGAAAGTTCGACAACGCAATTATCATTTCTGAAATTAATTCATTTATATGAATACATATAATAGTTCAACATCTTAACATTCCGTAGTGGCGCTTCGTAATTAAAATATTATAACTATTTAACATAAATGGTCTTGTTTCAATCTTATTGTTTAAAACAATAAAATTAAATAACTCCATTCTTTTATTTTAACGAATGAATGACTACTTCATAAAGAGCATTACAGAAATATCATAATCTTATTAAATATATCAATTTGCTGATAATAGTTAATAAATTAAGTTAGCTATAACATGTACATATTTTAATGTAAATATTCAAGTATGATAAATTTTTTTTAAATAATACGTACAGTCTACAGTCTAATTCGCAATTTATTACGTGATGTAATTTAACTAGAAAATACAGATATTAAATATAACTCAATTTTATTTTATTACTTACTAAGTGCATACATTAATATAGACGTTGTTATTTTGAAGTTAACCACAGAAATGGCTTGATTTCATTTTAATATACATGGAAATTAAAAATAACAAAATGTAATTTTTTTACTTCAAGGGATTGGCTTACCATTTCTCCTTTGATATCTAACAACAAAATTCAAAAAATCAAATAAATCTTCTTTCTCTTTTTTTATTTATGTGTTACATAAGTCACGTAACTGTCTATAACGTCGTTAATAGACAGTCAAGAAATATGCGTCATTTTTAGCAAGATATGACTAAGAATATTGCACATGCACTCAGGTCTGGTTTTACTCGGCACGTTCGTGGCTGAATAAATAAGCACTTTCCAGAATAACCACTGATGAAAAAAGTAAGCAAGTAACCTGCTACTTGTTTTACTTCGCTACTGATTGCGCATAAACCCGTTGTTTCCGACTCGTCACTCTTCCGCATTGCCCAATCCTTATCTTCTCTCGGTCTAACAGCGTGTTTTCGGTTTCAACGAACTCTGAGGAGGAAGAACTCTCCGTTTCCACGAGGTGCGTCATTCACGAAGAGAGTCAATGTCCCGCACACTTTTATTACATGTTCGGGGGACCCACATAGGATCCCACATGGATCTCTCTCTCGTCACCTTCGTCGTAATCGTCTGTTTGTTTTTCGTACACCTTACCAGGACGTTGCTTCGTGTCCATGAGACGAGATACAGTAAAACGCACTAGGCAAAATAGATTATTGCGAGCAAGAGGTCGATGGCCGAACCATTCCGCTTTGGGCATGAACATTACGAGTCTCTCGTGTGTTACATTGATAGTCCCAAATTCTAAATTCAATTCGGAAAGTTGGAAATCTTATCTGACGGCAGAGAAACATCGCGATTCTTCGCGAAACTCGCGACCCTTACTCGTCTCAGTCGCGCGGCGCCTTCGACCGGCCGATTCGCCGATTCGCCTCGGATGTCAATCCGGATCTCGCGAAAGCGTCACGGCATTGAACGCGACCCTTTATACGCGTAGATACTTGTGTCCCAGGTAAAGGTTCGTTCCAGAGGCAGCGCGGAAAAAGCGCGCAAGACGCGTTCCGAGAAGCGCAGTTCCTCCGAGAGCGGCATTCATCGCGACTCTGCTCCGTCTTTCACATCGTTGAGGCGTTTTTTCGCGAAATCGGATTTGTGCAGCGACGTTTCTTGCAGCTCCCTCCGACCATCGCGATGTCCATTGTTCGTCGTCGAGGGCGAAAGAAAACGCTCGTTAAAGATGCGCCCCGGCCTTCGCCGGGCGACCGCGACGAGGGATGAGGACCAGCAAGAAGGCGGCTCGAACGAGGCGATTTAATGGCGATGCCAATTGCACTCGCGGATAATCTACGACTGGTTTATCGCCGCTGAAGAAACCAATTGTGCAAATGGCTTAATCACTGAGAAGCCAGAAATCACTCGTGGCGAGGAACGGTTCTCTCTCCCGTTTGCGACTCTTTGTTTTAATTCATAACGGTAACACTCTTAACATCCGTATCTCCAATTACTTAATTCAGTAGAATTCAATTTAAATTCTTTTTCAAAAGCATTTCTCTAATTCAAGCATTTCTTTTTGGTTAATGCAAAAACAAATATTTATACACGCGTATTTCACGTTTCTGTGAAGCAACACCAACCTGTTTCTCCTCGTGTTTGCTTCTTTCCATAACTCGACTCGGTGTATGCCGTAATATTTCCTTCATTCTAACGAGAAGTAAGAAATGATTATGATGACTCGAGAAAGCGGAGCATTTCAATGCTGAATGATTCCATCCAGCAGCATCACGTGATTCTCGTATATGCGCACCATCCGCCGTCTCGGAAGCCAGCGGCCGATGGCGTCGGCCGGTGCGAAAATCGAATAATCGTTCCACCATAATGTAACGTCGTACCGGTTATTGGCTACGCATCGCGTGGATGCTCTTTTCTCGCGATGGCGATCGAATTACTCGGTAAAAATTGCCGACGTAATTGGTTCTGGACGATCGACGATCGTAATTACCGGTAACCGGATGATTGAGGTAAGAGAAGAGGTCTTGGCAGGTCGTAAAGAGCAGTTTACGTGCTGAGAGCACGATGTTGAACACGCACTTGAGCGTCACTTGTAACAGCAGAGGCGAGAGATCAAGATCGATAACGTCCGATACGAGGAGGTGAAGATCAACGACTCTCGACGCCGACACCGAAACGATCGCGAGCATAAACTTGACTATTGATCTAGATAAACAGCTCGATTCCTTTCAACTCGCGACTAGTCTCAACTGATCGCGATAGTTTGATAAACCTATATCCTACCGAAAGTGGTGTACGCAGGTATCGCAGGATTATTATATCCATGATCGTCTTAACTATGTGACAGCTTGGAATTGCACCGCTCCGCCAACCACTTATTAATATGCTTAATGCAACATCGTCTCAATATACAGAGAAGGGATCTCTACCCATCCGAACGATTTTAACCGACCGATCTTGTTCCAGAGGATCGAGAAATTCAGGACGCATGTCGGAGCGATGAAGGGAATAAAATGAAATCGCGCGTTTTACGGATAATCACTGCACCGTGAGAATTACCGAGAAATCCTGTGGTCCAGGAGGTGCAGATTCTTCTACAAGTCCATAATCGATCCTTCTTGTCCGTGAAGTTTTTGAAAAAAGTTAACGACATCCACACGAATCGATTTGCGATTCACTGCCCTACGCCGAGTCGCGGGAGTCGCTGCTTGAAAATGACCTTTGGTAATCCAAGTCTTCTCTCTGAGATGGTTTTAGTGAATCAATAAGAGAGTCTCGCACTATTAAGCATCTCGAATAGTGTAGAACAGTGAGCGATTATTACGACGAGACTCTTTATCGACCGATTGATGACCTACGAACTCGCAATTATTATCACACGTACATATCACGAAACTACAGATTTACAACGCGATATAACTATAATCTTCCATGTAAATACCGGCTTTGATTGATTCGAGCGCGGATGAAGAACCGCCGTCCAAAGTGCCGGTCGACGTAATCACTGTTATCCAGCGGGCACGACGTTGAGAAATGATTTTTGCTCTGTTCTCCTCGCGTCGTAAATATGCAACGCGGGGGATGTAACGTAAAAAATGTTTCTTAACGCTTACAATAACATGCGGGCGTATACTCGACGTGGTTTCGATGACTCCATGATCATTACGAGGAAATAAGGGAGACGGGTTTTATCTTTACGGTTCAATCTTTCGCATGGAATCATCGAGTCAAGGGTGGCCGGATCACTGGCGATAAGAGATAACGGGTTGAGACGCGCCGTGCTAGCTCGAGTGTTTGCTTATCGGTACGCCGTAAGCGAAAGAAGACGTTTTATCCGTTACAGTTCGAACGTTCGTACCATTCAACCGTGAGCGAAGTCGCAGTTCCGCACAAGTTGTACAAATACGCAAACATGAATAAATTAGAAGAAATGAATAATTTTAAACTATTCATAAATTCATACAATGAACAAATAATTACACTGTGTTGCAAGATTTCTCAGCACCTGGATGGTCTTACGTATTTTTATAATACATAGATTATAACATAATACATAGAATATAAAGTAAAAAAATTTCATCACTTATTTTTTGAGAAATATCAAGAATATTATTTTAAAAGAAATTATAAATTTAAATAATATATAACTTTTTTTCTTTTACTTTACAGTAAGGAGTAAAATACATAACGCCATTCAAGTACTGAGAAACGAAAATCTTATAAATCAGTGTAATTTTTTGACATTAAAAATTTCAATTAAATATTGCAAATTTTATTATTCTAATATATTACTTAAAATTGTATATGAATAATAAAAATTGTATATGAATAATAAAAAACAGGCTTAATATTATTTATTTTCAAAACATATATTTCAAAAAATATTTACAAATGTCATAAGCAATAATACAATATATTACTTACATTATTTGCGTTATTATATAAAAAATTCAAAGTGAAGTTTCTAAAAATTTAAGTGATGGATTTAAAAAAAAACACATTTTTTTCAATGTAAAAAGCCCTATAAAAAACATTTGTTACTTATTAAAAATCAAAAAACTGTTGCATTGTATTATTATTATCTTACACGCTTCTGCAAATACATAAATATAAATGTGAGCTTAAAATACAATATTTATAAATGTGCAATAATATGTGCATATATATTACTTGATTATATATTTTATATACCTAACATGATAAATTATATCACGTATAATTTATTCAAATGATGAATGTAATATTTGATATAATAGATATATTCGCTACATTGATATACGCGCTACCGATTCTCTCATAAGTCTCCTGCAAATGTGCTCCACGCTGTGAGTTTCTCGGCATTCGAAGCAGCCGCAGGAAACATCGAAGAGCCCGCGTTCCAAGGCGACTCCATAAAGTATTCTCGAAGGGACGTCAGGTGAATTCGCCTCTCTACGAAACTACACTGCTACAAAGTGGCAAGCTTTCTAGAAAGAGAGAAAGAGAAAGAAAGAGAAGAACGTCGGCTGCTGTGCCGCACTCTGTACTCTCAATCCTGATTCCACGAAGTCATGCGATTCCCGACAAAACGAGTCTACGAGTGATAAACTTACCTGGGAAATTAACTAGTCTCGAGGGAGAGAGCACGTTCTAACTCGTTACAACTCGGTATTCAACTCGGTATGTGCTTGTCGGCGAATATAAACCGGCGTATAAACAATCTCTATAAAGTTCCATTTTCACAATTTTATTGTAAGTATTATTACCTTACTCACAGATTTAATAAAGAGCTCTAGAATTTTTCGGGGGAAAAACCGGAATTTCATCGAGTATAAGGAAATTCCTAAAATGAGATGTTAACTTTGCAATGGTTAAACAACAAACGGACGCCTCCTCACGCCGCGATTTTGCGAGAGATCCTTGCATTTTTTTTACCATAACAATTCCGTTCAATCATCAAGAATGTTTACAGAAGAAATGTATCTGACGATACAAGCGCGTAGCAGTTTCAAGAACAGTTAAATGTATTAACTGCCGAGAAAAAAAATTAATTTCCCTGATTGTTTCGAAGAATAGATTGTCGACTATCTCTTGTCTCACGCACAGTTCTAGGACTAAATAGTATCGTTCAGTTACACGACGAGTACGTGAGTAGAACGAAGCAACGAGAAATCTTAAAATCGTGCTGTATCGTCGTAAGGACGAAAAACTACGTTTATACTTTCGTTCTTTGCTTCATTCTACCGTAATGTACTTTTGTGATAAATTGGATGGAAACGTGCTTCGTGTGTTAAGAACGCGTGACGTACTTGGCAAAGAATATTCTTAAAGATATTCATCGACGTATAACGTAACAGCGAGACTGTCAAGGAGGGAAAAATAGAGCTGAAGAAATTCGATTGTGGCCTGGTGGCTTTCAATGAGAGCAAGAAATATATACGTGAAAAAAAAAACACATGAAGGGACGTATTGTCTTGACTGGAATCTCACAATGCACGTGCCCTGTATAATAAATCTCGGCAATGTTAGCCGTGGATTCTTCGCTGTTCTTCTTGCCGCATTTCTTTCACTGGTACTTGAATCACGTGGTAATTGCCAGCAAATATTTCTCGCGGCATCAGCTGAATAACGAGTAAAGAAAGAAGATTTACTGTGGATAAACAGACACGATTGGTCAATAAGCAGAAAAGATCCCGTCGCTGTGTAATCGCCCTAATTAATTTGAGCTCATTATACAATATGTTGCACAATTCTCGATTACGGGGATGTCTTGTAGGTTTCAGACGAAAAATATTATATTTTATAAGCTTGTATTTTGTTAAAATCTTTGTACGTTAATAATCGTCATTTACCGATAGCTTTCCGAATAGCAATGGGACCTCACGACGCGACGCGGCGATCTGCACGAAGCGTCGAAGAAAGACGGCGGATACGACTCTAGCAGAGAGTGTTTACTGTTCGGTCGGGTTGTAGATCGCCTCTATCTTTGATCTGGTCTCCCTTCTGGCCGAGCTCAACCTGAATGGCAAAGAGGAACGAGCCACGTTGAAGATCCCCACGTCACACGACCGCTACTCATCAGAGAATTTACAATCGTGCGACGTTCATCCTTTATTGGTATCGGCATTCGACTTACATAGATCGCAAAATATGCGTGGAACGCGCGGCCTGTGTACTCTTGATCATGACCTCGACCAAATCTCTTGGCAGGAAGCATATCGATGTGAGTTCGATTATCTCAGTCAAAGAGTTGCACAAACCTTTGATTTTAAACAAATCGTTCGATGATGATTTATAAGAGAATAAAAAAATAATCTTCGATAAAAATAACGGAGATTAAATTATTGACGATATATTGTTTTTATTTTTAAATGGACATATTGGATATGAGGCATTCAAGTATTTGTATGATTCCTTGTAAGAAAGCCTTGTAAATTCCATATATCTTAAATTAAAAAATATATCTATATTATTTTCTAACTATGTTCAATATTCGTTTTTTTTTGTAAAATATATTATTTATTAAATATTTTATTTAATTCTTTAATTTAATTATTTATATATTTATGTATTATAGATTTTATGTTTTAAACAGCCTTGACTATAAATATAAAGTATCATCAATTAATGTGGACTTTCTATATCTACCGAAAAATAAATTAATATTTTAAAATAAAATTCTTTTTAATTTATTTTTCGGTAGATATAGAATTTTATTAAAAAATAAAATTTGATTTTTGTTAAATTTTGTTATTATTTTTATAACAATTTTAACATTTTATTATTACATAGTCCTCCTTTGGCTTATATTACTGTGTTTATCAAGAAAATGCAATAAATTGAGGGTTTATATTTATGGCCAAGGCTGAACAAGATTTGAATATATTAAAATTTTTTATCTCTCGTGTAGCCCAACCGAGTACTTGGTATACTCACTTGCGTCATGGGAACCCCGTTCGTTTTCATTGACGAGCGAAGAAGACCTGTTCTTGTACTCTCGAGAAGGATCGCGGATTCAAAAGTCTCTCACGACGTTTATCCGAATATCTGCATACGTAATAATGAGTGTTCTTGTCGAATACACGCGACATTATTCAACACTTTGCACACCTATGGACCGACGCGTGGGCGAGCTGGACACTACGAATGCGCCCGGGTGACAACGTTTCATCCCCGAGGAACAACCGAGGTTCGATGAACTTTTAACCAGTTCTCAGATTTATCGTTATTCCGTGCGTTTTGTTGCGACAAAACATTGGAGTCGACGAATAACTTGTTGGCAGATACGACTGGAAGGTATAATTTAAGACGTGTTATTTACAATCGTACAATGATTTACGGAATTTGAGTATTTCGATATAAAAATGCTCGGACGGGAGAAAACGAGTATGGTACCGTTATCATCGGACACGCCGTTGAAGAAGGAATTATTAAACAAGAAATTCATGAAATTATGATTTATTCGATAAGAACATCTGTGTTTCGGCAGATCATATTATTGATTTATCGTGCGCTTACATTACATCATCATTTCGTAATTCTCTGCCATCGCATGCCGAATACCAGTAATCAAACAAACTCATTATCGAAATTTTATCGCATTTTAATGAAAAATAATACAGGTAGTCATCCTAAAGACATAGTCTAATTTAATTATCCATTTTAATCATTTTGTTTTATTATTATATTATATTTTTTATTATACTATTAATTCTCGCTTTAACTAGTAAATAAATTAACATATATTTTTTATATTTTGAACCACAGAGAGTCCGCCCAAAAATTATCTTTGCTTTGCTTAGAATGAACTTTGCAATTGTTTTGCTTAAAATGAACTTTAATTAAAATATATTCTAAAAGCAAAAGTATTGAAAAACGACCAAAAGGAATTGAAAATTGAATATTAAAATAGATATATTCTTTAAGAAATTACATACATTTCTTTTTCAATATAATGACACAGGTCTGTTAATTCTTATTATATTTTTACTATGAATTTCTAACTTGTGTCACTTAAAGAAGACTGAGAGTCGTATATAATTTTTTAAAAAACATCTACTTTAACATTTTTTAAAACACCTTTCTAGTCATTGACCGATTCTCAATCTTTTGCTTAGCAATTTTACGAGCGACTTTTTTTAACTTTCTTAATTTACATTCTAAAAGTTTGTCGATTCCCTCGCAGACTATCTTATATTTTAAAGAATCAGGATCCTTCAGAGATTCACATTCCTTCACAATCAAAACTAAATAATTATTAAAAATAAATCCACTTTTCCAATAATTCCAAAGTTTGATTGATTACAGATAATAATCAAAGTTATGATCGATTATTTAGATGTCAATCTTCCTTTTTAGCGTTCGTTCATTCCTACAAAGTGCACAGGACTCTGTTCGTCTCAGTGAAAAGACGGCGGACGGTATTATCTGGCCGATGTTTCTTGTATCGTTAGACATACGTCCGATTATTCTTCGTAGAAACGAAAGCGGAGAAGGGAACTGTGCGCATTATAACGCGTCGGTGCATCGCGTGCAGGAGCATTGCGCGCCTGGAGGTCCCGTCCGAGGATCAGTGGATCAACGCTAGCAACGTCCAGGTCCAGACTGGGCGCCGCACCCCGCCGCGCGTCTCGAAAGAATCGCACAGTAAATTCAATGTCTGAAACCCGCCGGACGCGCTGAGCGAGCCGTCTTCTATTTGGAATATTAATTTCGACTCGGCACAGCCGCGACATAACTGGCATATCTCTCTTGATTATCAATGTAATCGGGAGATTCGTTCGCTTTATCGGAGATCGCGAATGTATCACTACGAAATTCAATTTTCCGTGCTGTGCGTAAGCGAAAACGTACTCCACGTACTAACTGTTAAGTTTTTCTTGTATTCTTGGCATCTGTTGCATGCTGGGATTTGTCAGAATTTTATCAATCTGTATTCCAGGGCTGTGTATGGCGAATATTATATCTGAGCTATATTGTTGCTAAAATTATCTGTGTGAAAATTTATCTATATTATCAAGCGGCAGATTCTAGCCTAAGAATCTCGAAAGCACTATAAAGAATAATTTAAATTTTATAACCACAAGAATTCCATGAATGATTACACATTTCACGTAATTGAATAAATTCAAAATAGTTACCAACTGTACAAATGTAATGGCATTGTTTTTATAATTAATCATAAGTATTTGCACATTTATTTTGTGTGTGTGTGTGTGTGTGTGTGTGTGTGTGTGTGTGTGTGTGTGTGTGTGTGTGTG
>NW_012130148.1:20600-47208 GCF_000143395.1 Atta cephalotes
GAGAGAGAGAGAGAAAGGGAAGAGAGAGCGTTCTTCTTTTCCGTATCAGGACGAAGTGTCGCCAGGACCTCGGTAGACCAGCTACCGCAGAAAAATCGAAAACGTCTCGTTCTCGAAGGCGAGGAGCACGACGATCCAGATAGGCAATGAACCGGTGGGCATTTTATTTTGACGCTACGGCCATCATCAGCTCGCGATAAAGAAGAGCCGTAAACTCGCCAATGAGGGTCCGCGTCCTGAACTGAAGTTACTATACTGTAGCCGTGCATTCTGTTGATTTGCTGCTGCTTTCAGGATGATTAAGGAAGATAAATATGGAGCATCGAGCACATTAGCGTGCAAGTAAAGAGCTAGAGAGACCGGCGCAGTCCCTGAAGGTACGGCGCAATTTCTGAAGTACCTCGCGTCCAAGGCAAGAATACTTGGAGAGAAAGCATTGATGCACAAAAGTAATCGATAAATTCTTTTTCACTTTTTGCGACTATTGGTGAAGTGCAATAAGATCGATTAGCGCTAACCTTGAATAAATTCTTGATTTCTAAAGATACGATAATTTCGCTTTTAAAGATTATGAAGATGTTTCCATGTTGCTCAAGAGTATTTAAGCTCTGTTTAACGGATAAATACTTACCTAGATCCTTGAATGTCGAAACCTCAAATTGGGAAATATATTTCACTTAATATTAATGTTACGCGTCTAGGCTTTAGATTCCAAGGCAGCGTATTCCACGTATATCGCGAGCATCAAAACTACACAAAGGAAGGACTTTTCTTCGTTGGATCTACAAATAGAAACGAGAAAGATAAAAGGGACATAAAAAAATCGTAGATACTTTTCGTTAACGAAAGCGCAGTATAAAAGCGCGACTCGAGCACAAAGGGAGAAACGTCCGTCCTGTATGTTCGCTATGTTCGCGTATAACAAGAGAGGAGCAAGAATTAAGCCGACGATACTTCGAAGGTCCTGACCTTGGCGTAACGAGCCACGCCGAGAAGACGAGAGTCACGCCCCGCCGTGAGAAAATTAATTGATATACATTTTTGTTCGGAGTTTCACATCTCTCGCCTCTCATCTTCTTTTTCTCGCTTTCCTTTTCTTTACTCTCTTCCTTCGCCTGGCTCGTTACTTATATACCGAAGATCGGCGCGCGGTCGCTACCGACCGCGGTGCAGCAACGCCAGCAACCTCGATTACCAGCGACGGCAGCAACAACGACAACGGCAACAACGAACAGCGGGAGTCTGCGCCGCACCGCACCACGCCGCGAAACTCGACACAATGGGCGTAACAAATGGCGGAGCTTTATCCCCGCTGTCGTAATAATAAAGTGGTAGATGCCGCAATCGTCTTTGCGGTCGATTAGTAATGATTATGCGCGATTAAACGGCAGCGATTACGGCCACCGCACTGGTTCGCCATAGAGCGGCGAGGAAGGGAACAGCCGCGCGCGAGCGAACGCGCGTCCTTGCAAGGATAAAGAGAACCGCTGAACCTGGTGCAACCTGGTGCAACCGTCGACGCATCGCGCGCAAGTATTGCGCCGCACCGCGCAAGAAACATTCCCGATTGTCTCTCGCCGTCGCGACTCGAAGATGCCCTCCCCAAGACCGATGGCATTCTATCAGGCGCGCATTTCGCGTTGGAATGAAATTAATCGCGCGCAATCACGGTCCAATTATGAGCGGAGCTGCGAGCTCGAACTTCGAATGCGAACGACTGCAGTCGAGGGCTTGAATGAAGGGAGCGATACAAGAAAGAAAATATGGCGATAACACGGCTCATGATCTGTGTTTCGATGGCACCAATGAGATGTATTGTACAATAATTGCAATGCTGATGCTTTTCAAGAGAGACAAAGGTATTCTTCCAAGAGAATTGTAAAAATTCAGAATTATTCATTATCAAATCAATGCACGGAACTTTTGTAAGTGATATGCACACTTCATATGTGTGGCTCGATAAAACACTCTCGTAAAATAAATTTTTATGAAAAGATAATGCTAAAAAATACTGAAAACATAGTTATGTATTTATTTACGTAGCGAAAAAAAATGTGAGCCACAACTGTTAATGCGAGTCCCTTTAAAATTCTGTTGTAATTAATATTGTCTCTTATAAAAGTTTTCTAACTTCTTATTAGATATCAAAATTGTAAAAACAATTATCACCACAACTGGTGTGATTTTTTTTTTGATAATTAATGTTTTTGATAATTAATGTTTATCTATTACGAGGTAAATCAAAATTCTTTTTTGTATAATTTGTAATATCAAATTTAACGTGGTTTAAAAACGATTAGGTCGAAACCGAAATCAAAATTTCGGTTGGACTTTAGTTAAATGTAAATTATTGATGTTTCTATGTTGAATTTCCTAAGAAATTGCAATGAGTAATATGGACCTTTTAATGAAAAACATTACAGGATATTGTTTTTTGTTAAAAATCTTTGCGGTATCATTTTAAAATGATTTGAGAAAGTTTCTAACGGTATCTGTGAAGTAGGGAAAAGTTTGTAGCAAATATTTACGAGAGCAGAACGCAGCAGTATTGCCTGGAGAACGTATTCATGAAAAGAAACTTTTAAATATGATAATATCTTAATACATTCAGAATATTCTATGAATTTAAGTTATTTGAACTTCATGGGAAGTTCAAATAGATCTGAAGAAAACCAGATTCTGTAAAAATATAAGGAAGAGATAGCTACTTTATCAGCACATTTAGATAATCATATCTTAATAAGCATAATAATATCTTAATTCTCTTTTTATTTGCACAATTTCTTCCATTTTTTAAACTTTAATTATTTCAAATGTATTTTACATAACTTAAATTAGATAATAAATAGTCTATGATATCATTGACTTGAATATAACTAAAAAATAAAAATTATACAAAGAAACGAAACCTATTTTTTCTTCTATTTCTATTATTTTGTTCTAATCAATAGAAATGAATAATTATAAACTTTCAATGTAAGGTCAAACTTGACTACTTTAATAATGCCATAAATATGTCATTTTATTTAGATTGTCTTTAAATTATTCGCTTTCTATTTCCCCTTTGCCTTTAAATATCAAAGAGCACGATCGATATTAAGTTCACGTTAAAAGGATATCGTGACGTTAATGCAGCTATAGCATAATATTCTTAAGGTAGCAAATTCAATTATTTCAAAACCTAATGAAATTATAGTACGTTTGCCCGTGGCGGATAAGTAGATTTAGGTAGATGCGATGCTCGTTCGCCTGAAATAAATCAACGATGGGACATCGCGCGGTTTCTATCCTAAGGAAGCTGCGGAGCTGTATATAAATCAGGAAATCGCTCCGGACCGCGTCGGAAATATAAACTTCAAACGAGAAACTTCTCGTACGAGAGATGTATTTGCCGACTTTTAAAGTACTTAGTTACATGATCCAGCGACATGCCGGTCGCGGATGCCGAAGCATCTCGCGGCGCGGCGGATCATCCCGCACAGTCATCAATGCACAATGACAGTCGTGCACCGCGTTCCTCGTTTTTTCCCTTTTCATCTCCGTTTCGCGATCATACCGCGCATTAATCTTAAAATTATAATTCGCGCGCGAATGATTTATTCGCGATGCTGCATGCGCGCGTCCTCGATTATTCCGGAAAAGTGAGCACGTATCATTCTCGAGTAGAGAGTCCTTCATCGTCCTTCGTGTTCCTGCGTGTCTAAATTTGTATACGCTTGTGAGACGAAGCGAGTGAGTACCATCCGCGCAAGAACACCTGCGTCGCATCGTCATAACGCATAGCGCGAGTCGAAGCTGACAGGTGAATATCAACGTCGATTCAGTGACACGCAATCCAACACCAGTAAATCGAAGACACATGTGCTCGTTAATCACGAAATGTACGGTCATTTGTTGGAGAAGGGAAAAAGCCGACGATGACGAAAAACGAAAATCCTCGATGAGAAACGACTTAATCCTGCATGCGTGTCGCAGGTGTAATATGGAAAGTATCGTATTTGACAAGCACACTGATTGTGCGAGAAAAATTTTTGGTATTTGTAACTTTTGAATTACGTGTAAATTTTGGTGTAATAATTAATCGTAAACAAATAAGATTGTGTTTCTTTTTTTTTTTAAGTTTTCATTCTTTTTCTGTAATTGATTTTTAAATGACAAGTTTTGAATTATATTATTGTTGTAACAAAATGAGCAATATATATATTTTATCAACAAATATATATAGTTAAGACAACCAAAAATGACACAATTATTATATATAATATTATTTATTAGTATTATATATTATTACTATATTATATATACTCTCTTTATAGAATACAATGTAATTTCATTTACACATTGAGAAAAAAGTTTTAATTGTGTTTTGTGACTATAATTGCATAGTAAAATACATAAATTATTATTATATTAGATTAAAAACATCTTTATACAGTTGCTATAATGTTAGTATTAATTACTATATATTTATAATTCTATATATCAAAATAATATATGGTTGTAAACGATTATAAAATTATCATCACAAAATAACATACTAAAACCTTTCTCTCAGTATAATTATTTTTCTTATATTCATTCTCCATTTTTATCTCTTTTTTTACCTCTTTTTAATTCAAATCGAGAACTTAATCTGAGGAATATTATATTATTTCTTAGATTAAGTTCTCGATTTTTTTAATGTCGAGTCATATTATTCTGATGACTGCAGTGCACGCGTCTCGAGCATGAATCCGCCGATTAGTAGTAATTACAAATATTGCTTATTAACACGACAGCAAGGAGAACAGGTTCTTTTGCAAATAAATGGTAATCATTGACCTCTATATGTAATTTTTAAACTACAGTAATACGTAATCTTTCAACGAAGAGGTCGATAAATCTCGATTTCCTCGTGTTATCTCGCGCAATTAATCTCTCGCGAAAAGCTCATGTACTGCAGGATTTATCACAAAATTATTTATGACAAAACAATGTTTTAGATTCTATTTTCAAGTTTCATATTCCTTCAATATATTATTTTTTTATCGAGTTTCTTCTCATCAAAATGCATAATAAAAAATAGAAAAAATTCCTTATGTTTTTAACACCAAGATTTTCTGATAGAGTTTATTCCTTCACTATCGCTTCGTCTTGAAATATATGAAAAATATGAAAGAGAATTCTCGAAAGATTATTCAAATTCAATTCAAGAAAGAAGATTAAATTTACAGCTATATTGATAACTGCGCCGAAGAGACAATGAAATGTGATACTGTTATAAGTTATAAGTATTGCTCTATAAAGTCGCATAATTTTACGATCGCCGATGTTGAAAGGTGATGTTCACGTCCGCCATTAAAAGACGATTCTCTCTTCGGATTAGAGATACTTAAATTTAATAGGGTAATAATTTTTACATCTAGTATCAATTATTATCTGATGGCTTTACAAAGAAGATAGATATCTCGTATAGGATTGGCGTAGTAATAATATTATGGTAATAATACAAAAATATTACTGCAATAATAAACTAACGGAAAATCAATGTAAATATTATTATATATGCTTTCTAAAACTTTTAGAGTGAATCTCATTTTGAAGAACAAAATCTCTCTTTTTTAAAGATTGAAAATTGAGCCACTCTTTTTCAAAATTAATCCAATTTTCACTTTTTGTGAAAATTGCGGGATTACATTCCGAAGAATTTAGTTTATGTACATTATATAACTAAATTATTACAATATTTATTATATTAATATACAGGGTGTCCGGTAAGTTTTGACAAAGCGCTCATGTGTAGATAAAACGGACTAAACTGAGTCGAAAAATTTTGTTAAGTGAAACCATTTTCGCAATAATTAACAAGATATTAAACTAAAAATTGCTATATATTGATTTTCAATAATTTTTTACTCAAATATTATCAACTTTACAGAAAAACAGCAAGAGAAAAATTGTTTATTTTCTTCTCATAAAGTTCTGAGAATTTTTTCAGAATTGTTTAATATCGTATTTTCTTATGTTGATAAAAATAATTGCCAATAAGAAAATGCAATACTGAAAAATTGATAAAAAATTCTGAAAAAATTCTTAGAGCTCTGTGAGAAGAAAATAAACAATCAAAAAGAAACTGCTGACCGACAGCTTCTTCTGATCAAGAGACGCAAACGCGATCGCAGACGCAATCTTCAATAAATAGTGTGATACAAGCATTACGACTATGATTCAGTGATGCCAGATTCGATATGGGAATTATGCGAGTCGAACAGAAGGGATGTTTGCAGCCAACGGCGAGCGCGCCGGCTCATGAATTTGCTTTGTCATTGGCTGTCAACATCTCTTCTACTCGATTCTCGCATGATCCCTGACAACGAATCTACTATGATTACAATTTATTGAATTGATATTTTGGGATACATTTCGATATTAATTAATAATTGCGTGCGTAACAAATCAATTCCGCATAGAAACAAGAACAATTTCTTAGTAAAAATTGAGTATTTTGTATATGATCTTAAAGATGCTGAAAGAGAACTCGTGGACCTTTATCACTTGTCATATCATGCTTGAGCACGCGAAATGTCATTCCGTTCCATTAATGAACCTTTAACCGCTCATTAAAAATATTAGGCATGTAAAAGTTTTAGTCGTAACCGTAAGACCGTAAAAGGTAATAAATTGATTGGCTACTGCCGTGTTTTGTGTGCAAAAGTAACGCGAGTGAAATGTCATAACCTCAAAGCCATGATCATACTATAATACGGCTTTGAGGTTATAATGTTTCACTCGCGTTGCTTCTACGCACAAAACACGATAATGCTTGGCGCCGACGCAGTAACCAATCAATTTATTGTTTTTTACGGTTACGATTTGACCTTAATAGCGATTAAAGTTTCACTAATCGCGGAGCTGACATTTTACGCGCTCAAGCATGATGATATGACAAGTGATAAAGGTGCTTCTCCACGAGGATTCTCTCAGCAACTTCAAGATCATATCATATAAAATATTATATGTATCTTAATAGAAATTTTTTTCTGAATTGTGATAAATAATGATGAAATATTACTGAAATTGTGATGAAAAATGATAAAATATTACCGAAATTTACTGAGTTTCATACCGAAATCTCTATCAATTGACCCACTTTCAGTATTATTCATTAAAATTTCATTAACAATTCAGTCTGAATTATGATTACAATGAAAATTATTGCGAGGACTGTAATGATGAATTATTCAGCAAAATTCAATATTTTTTATAAAAATTCAGTATATAAGTGAATTATAATAAAAGTAATCCAAATTGCAATCTTAAAATTAGAAGGAAATAAATTTAATACACTTTAAAAAATTTATTAAGTCATTAATATTTTAATCTTGGCATTTATGTTACAATAAGTTTGCATATTGAAGTCAAAATCCTTCTTAAATTTTTGCAGGTTTAGTGTAATATAAATATCAAGTTTACACAACATTTAAGATTTTTTAAATTCTTTAAATTATATTAAATCGTCCATTTTTTTATAATTTTAAAATTGTGATTTGGACTACATATATTTTAATTTAATTATACATATAAAAATTATACATATAAAAAGGAGAAATTCATTCAAGACATATATAATATTTTTACAGTTTATTGTACATTAAAATATATTGAAATACTGACTTTTTAGGAAAATTAGTGAAAATATTGAAAAAGTAATAGAATAGAAACAATTAAATATTTTTACAATATTTTAACAATTTCTTAACTATAATATTATAAAAATTCAAAGCTTTTCAATGTATTTTTTGTACAAAAGTTAATTTTGTTAATTTTGATATTTTTGCGTATACCAGAAAATTCACTATATATCTTTAAGTTAAAATCAACATTTTATTTTTTTACAGTGCAAAAATATAGAAGCAAGAACAATTTTCTTAGTAAAAATATCATCGTATATTTTGTATGATGTAATCTTAAAGTTGCTAAGAGAGGATTTTCCGTTGAAAAAATAACAAACGGATTATTTTGAAAATATTGGACAATTTTTCGATATTTTTTAGTCAACTGTAGTATACTTGATCAAATGTCAAACTTGATTAGATAAAATATCCTTTTTGTATCCGTTCAAACATAATATCTGATCAAGTTGTTAATTTATCCGATGAAATTTTAATGAATAAATATGTAGTGGCTTATTTTCTATTCATATTTTATCGGATAAAAGCGCTTTCACTTCATCAGATCATCCTAAATTCAATCGAAAACATTCGGAAAAAGCATCGAAACGATTATTTTTCATCAAAGCCACAAGATTTTTTCACTAATGTCTATATTTTCGACGTTGAGGATTTAAAATCACCTTCGTACCTAAATTAACATCGAAGACAAAAAATATCGAAGCGAATATCGTAAGCATCCTTTTCAAAGTTGCTGCCAAAATTTTTCCCCTCGTTGAATCTTCTTTTTCTTGTAGAGATTGCAACTCTGCAAGACAGTATAGTAAATAACAAAAAGTTAATATTGTACAGCACATCGTGCAAGAGAGCTGTTTCATTGGAATCGGAATTACGACGGAGAGCATATACCTGTGGAACCGCCGAGGTCATGGCGGATGACGTCACTCGTGGATGATCACTGTCTTCGCAGCAGAAGACGTGACCTTGAGGTGTCTCCGCGCATCGATGCGATGTAGCGAGTCAGCTTAATGATCCATCGATCGCTTTCGATCGCAGCCGACTAGCCTCTGACTGAAGTTAGGTCGGTTGGCTGATTGGTTGCTCGGTCGGTTGATCGTGTCCGCGAACAAAATTATCGCTTTCAGAGTTAGTTATTAATTTGTGCATGTTAGTGCACGAAATTGCAGTTGTCTGTATCCGTAATGTGTTAATCTCTATGCTAATAGCTCAATGTGTAATAACATTTCTTTAATAATGCGTGCATATGCAAGTTAATGGTACATCAATCGAGCAAAAACCTATAAGTTTATTCTCGATATTAAATACTTTTCATATCAATATCAATATCGAATGTTGAATGCGTAAAACGCACGCTGCGTTTAATTTTCGTAATGTGCATTGCAATTATCCTGTAAAAGAACGCTTGATGTATAAGAATTCAAGCTTGCTCGAGTTTCAATCACTGATTGTATTTAACAGAAAAAGCTTTAAAACTGCTGTACAAAAATTCTTTTATGTAATTGGTTCTTGCTCTTAGTTCTTCATTAGCTAAATGTAAATCCAAGCGCTAAATGTACAAACCAATCATATTAAAACAATTTTACAACAGTTATAAAGCTGTTTTTTTTTCTATTGAACGCAGTTATTGATTAATCAATTCAGCGTGAAGATTAACCATTTAAAAAGTTCTCTAAGAAATATCAACCAAGGATATTGAAGATAGAGAATTCCAAGACTGGAATTTTTATACGAAGGAGTGTCGTCGACATTTCAGATTAATAATCTACATTAATACAATAATGACGATGTCACTATGTCTCGCCATACATTGTGAAAACATGCTATAAAACATGTATAAAATAATGAAGAAGGTCCATTTCACGATTGCACTTGGAATAAATGATAATCGATTAGTTTTGCATACATCTGCTTCTATTACTACGAGTGTGACGATAACGTTTGTCTTCTTGGCACGCGTTTTACGGTCGGCTAATATAATATCGGCTATTTGCGACCGCTTATCGTAGATCCTTCATCGATAATTAGTTTAATTGCCGTCGTGCTTCTTCACAAAGTTTTACGCTCGCTCGTTTTTCACAGTCGCTAAGTTATGTCAAGTGTCGCCGACATTTTTCTTTCTTATCGATTTGTCACACGAAAGTTAATTACGCTGGTGGAATTAACGAATTAGCGAACGAAGGTTACTTGTACTCTACGTACCGTTATCCCGTCGCGTAAACGCATAAACACTTATGCATCGAGGGCAAGAGTTTGGAGAGAGAGAGAGAGAAAGAGAGAAAGAGAGAAAGAGAGAGAGAGAGAGAGAGAGAGAGAGAGAGAGAGAAAGAGATTTATCGATTATTATCAACGTAATTCCATTATATGTAAATTATCATAAACTGAAGAATTTCTCGTTCTCTCTCGTTCGTTCGCGTCATCGTGATTACGCATCGTAACAACCTGGAATTCTTCCATTTACAGCTACTATCAATAATAATTTCTTTCTCGCGGCGGATATAAATAGATTTACATTATTGGATGTGCTTATTACTGGCAATTCTCCGCGATTGAAACCATTATTTTATTAGACGCTTAATTACTTCATTAGTTCTGCGATGTATTATCGTAAAAAGCGGACATCTATAAGCGTTTATATGTAACGAATAAGAGATAATGATTCAAATTCCTTACGAAAATAATTCCGTACGCATTTCTCGAACATTATACTGTTATAAAATTAATTATTAAACGATGAATCGCCTTTAAGCTCCTTTTACTACTTTATAGTCTATACCGTTTTATCAATTATTTACTACATGAATATTATATAAAAATATTGCTTAAAAATAAATATATTATAACAGCTTTTTTCAATTAAAATACCAGACATTAAGGAATATAATGATACAAAACGATAATGACTATATAATATATATATATATATATATATATTGATAAAAAGCATAATAAAGTAAAAGAAACCTTTGGTATTTCACGCTAGGAATATCAAAGGAGAATTGTCATTTTCTTTTTCTCATTGGTATTTTATATGTTCCGTTTTTTATATTTCATAAAAGAGAAATTTCCTTATTTAAATAAAAAAAAAAGAAAAATTACTATATTTTTGTTCTTATAAATTGTGATAATCATTATTGCTCTTCCGAAGTTCGAGACAGGATCCTCTGATATAATTCGTTTTCTTCGTCGCGCATTACGAAGATAAAGGAATAAGAATGATCATCGTACGTATTCTAAGAGCCTAGCCAAGACAGAAAGCCGAGGACAGCAACTGCTACAACACGGTGTGGGCGACCAGTTCTCCCTTATATGTCCGAACCGAGTATTAACTAATTTATTGCATATAAGTATAATTTCTAGGTAACTGGCTTTCAAGTTTAACCATCCATCCCTTACCGTCCATCCTCTTTCATTCTTACAAATTTACGCGAAACTATTGCTAATTTAAATAATATTGCAAAGAACTCCGAACTGCAGTTATTTGGAATTTGAGGCAGAAGCTCCTCTAATAAAGAAGAAGCTTAAAAATATGTAAAATCCAACAATCGGAGTTTAAAAAATATATAGAATCTATTTTTTAAATAGGTACTTCAACTTTAGGCAAAAAAGAGAGATCCTATCTTTAATAAATCTTATCTTTAATATTAAATCTATCTTTAATAAATTACAAAATAAAATTATCACTAAAAATTGGATAGATTCGCCGATAACAGTCAATTATGGTTCAATAAAAATTCTGAACATGCCTAGTTTGCCTTCAGCTTTATCAAATAAAAAAAATTTACATACTAAATCCCAATACTATCGCAGAGTAGGAGTTTTATGGTTATATCCCCTCGCCGAACTGCGGCGAACGCAACGATCCGGGGGCAAGGACCGTCGAGAATGCGGGTGGTTTTTACAACGTGGAGGACGGCTCGCTCACGTCGGGCGGCATAGGTCGAGTTTAATCGACTGTCCGGTCCGGCGCTCGCAGATGAGTTATCGATCGGCCTGTCATCGGCGACAGGTTATTGTTCCACGACGCGCGCGAGCAAGGCGTAAGTCAGTCTCCGTACATGCGAGAGTGCATACATTGTCGGCGGGTCCCGATGCGCGGCGTCTCGTAAGATCACGAGCGGCCGCTCACTCGAGCGATTTGTCACCGCCATTAAGCTCACGTCAGATCGGTTTTTCATCTCTCGATCTCTCTCGGGCTGCGGGGGGTGGATAGGCCCCGATTCGTCACAACGTCTCTGCGCCCGCGGTCAGAAGTTAACAATAAATACGAACGGTAATTAGTCACGACGAAGAGCCGCGCGGAGTTCGCGCGGTATGCGATACGCAAAAAGCGCATTAACTATCGGACCGCGATTCTTGCATTCTTATGTCGCCCGCGAAGATTCATTAAAGTTGCGTCGGGTCCGTATTGTACGTAGCGCGCGGCGTGAAATATAGCGTTAGACGATCGCACCGTTAACGCACCGAGAATGCAGACTATTAAGGATCAGGAGCGTAGACTAAAGACTCGAAAGACTCTAACTTCGGATTATTCTCGGAAGAATTTCCTCGTGATAAAATAGGGGAGGAAAGATTTTAACTGTGGAAGCATAGCTAAAATCGGTTAATACCTTATTATTTTCTGAAATTCTTTTACGTACGTAAGTACCGTTTATCAAATCGCAATGAAATTGCGGACGCGGATTCTTCGGAACGTTGTTTGAGACAGACTTTACCGACGCCGCGATCGTAAACGTCGAAAATTTTCGAGAGAGAAATGCAATTGTCGTTCTCGTGCAATATTGCGACTCGTGTGCAACTCTCGGCGTCCCTTAACGGGATACAGGGAGCAAAGGTGAGCGTACAAAGAAGCGCGTCCAACGGATCCGCGGCCCGACAAGAAATTATTTACGAGCCATCTAATTAGGAGCTAATTATTAATAGCACGAAAAGATCGACCATAGTGAACATCGTTGATTATCGTGCACTATTAACGTTTAATTAACATATTCTAAATCTCATACCGCAATCACGTCTCCGAGAATCTACGAATTTTCATTTCGTGGGCTCTAGTTTATGTAATTTTTCAACTTTTTCCTGAATTATTATTTTCTTCGTATTGACAAGATAAAAGTTCAAGATCGCATTAAAAAAGTTATTATTTCAAATTATAAGGGTTTCAGAATCTTTAAATAATTTCTCCTCATTTTGGATTGATTTTCCAAAGATTAGATGTACCTCTTTCTTTTCTTTCAACTAAAGCATGTTTATAAAAAGCTTCTATCACATAAGAAAGAAAAAATAATTATCTGTGTTATAATAACATTTTCGATATGCAGAAATTATTAATAAAAGCGCGAAAATAAAAAATCTAGTAACTTGACAGACGAAATCTAAATTCCGATTCTAAATTATCGCTATAATATTTGATGATTTATTCTATGTTAAAGAATATAAGATTGCGCATAATACTGAACTGATTTGTGGCCAATTTCTAATTTTTCGACTTCATATTGGTTTTTGGCATTTTAAAAATCAATTTTTGGGACCGATTTCTGATTGATCACAAAAGTTTGCATTTACGGAAATGTTACAACTTATTTTCTTATATCATGATTAATTTGTATTTTGTAAAGGAACTATGATAATCGCATTTTTTAATCAGTTATAATTTATGAGTATCTGATTTTACAATAGCATTATTATTGTTATTATTATTTTAATTCTCATTCACATGTGAGAGAAGACAAAATCATTATATTTGCACATTTATATAACATAAGATAATAAATCATAATTATATGCAATAAAACTCCTTATTTATTTAATTCCGTCGCTAGTTTTCTTATATCCATTTCTTCGGAAAGAAGATGTAAATTAAGATTTTAATCTTAAAATTAATTTTAATCTTACAGTTAATTCAACTTACTTCTTATCTTTTTCTAATTTCAAACATTAGAAAAAATAGAACACTTTCTAAATTCTTTAGAATGGAATCTTACTCTAAAGAGAGAAAATTAGAACTAGTCTTGAAAAAAAAAGACTGAATTTTCAATCTTTAAGAGTAGAATTCACTTTAAAAGTTTTAGAGAGTAAATTAAATAATGATTAAAATTAATCTATAATCTATATTGATAAAAATGAACATTAATTGATAAAGTAACATGCGAAGAGAACTTCTCTACAACAGACGCTGGTAAATGGTATGTTATTGAGATACTAAACTGTGACGTTTCAAGATCGACGCGTTTCGCTATTAACGTGCGAGCTCGTATGTCCGGAACGATCGAAGTAAATTGCTCGATTGTAACCGCAATTAATTACACGCGCCCGTAACACAGTCCCCGAGGCCTCTTTGAGCGAGCACCTGCGAACATGACAATCAATTCGCTCTGCGTATGGTAGCGCGATCATCTAATTTACTGTGCGCCTTGTACCGATTTCCATTTACAGGAATCGCGTACATTCCTCTTCAAGCGGAATCGTAATTTAATACCATACATTCTCGACGCCTTGCCTGTCTTCATATATTATTATAACCTTCGTTTCTCCTTTCTTTTATCTTATCTGCAACAACCAGCATCATTATTGTTTAAGACGATACAACATCCATTTAACTACAGGATATATCCTGGATTTTCCTCTCATCTAGAAATTTGATTTTAAAATATATTATTCTCGAAAAATATCAAGATACTAATAACTTTAAAATTACAAGCAATTAAATATGAAAGAAAGTCAAATAAAGATGTAAAAAAAATTCAATTCATCAAATTTAATTAAATTCATCAAGATATATTTATATATCCTCCAATATACCACTCAATTTAAGATTACTCTACACATAAAAGACAGCTAAGCCGTTGCATCGCGATTAATTACTTCATGATCATTAACCGGTACTCAAGTAAATAGACGTATATTGGATAGGAATAACAACGCAGATTCGATGAGGATAGTTTGCGAAAGCGCCTACTGATTAACCCGCGCCGATGATCTCCGTCTACTGATTGAGCGTAGATCGAATCGGATAGTTGATGCGTGTAAAGTTCCTGGATCGATAGAGAACGCGGTTTCAGTTCCTGGTGCCAGCTGATAATCGATCGCGATTCAAGTGAGCGCCACGCAAAGTGGCGCGTTCCGCGCGAGGCGACGGTAATTACGCCACGATACCGGCGGGCATTAATTAAACGCGACGAAATAATTAATCTCAGGTACTTAGATCATCCTCAGGAATCCGGCGACGTCGCGCCGCACGTACCGTACGCGTACAAACACTACAAACACGCGCGGCAAACATTCGCCGCCGAGAGGCTCGACCTCGTCGTTGCCGTTGAACAGATCGATTTATCGAATTTATTGCCATCTCTCTATATCTACCGAAGATCGCACATCGTTGTAATCTCTATATATAGAAGTCGCGAAGATACTCGCAACTACTTCTTCTCGTCTTCTAATGCGTCCTCTCGGTCTATCGTATGCATATACATATATGTGTAGATAAAATATGTCGAGTTTGATCCGCGGAGCCGATACCGCAGAAAAAGCTTTTCACGGCTGTCCGGTCGATTATCAGAAATTGTGGAGGCCTTTAACCTTTCCGGTAGTCATTGATGGTGATTATGATGGAAAGGAATGCTACTTTGGTACAAATTCTTGATGCACGTCGTGCCGCTGAAAAATGAATTTCTGAAGACATTTCGACGAATGTATATTAAGTTAAATGGCGTCTTTTTCTTCTTTTTCTTTGTCCGGCAGAACATTCAATTTTAGCATTTCACCTGCGATAAAACGAAATGAGATGCAAAGTATAAGTGATCACTAAAATTTTCTCTCTCTTCTCTCTTTCTCACTTTTACATAATCGCTCTCGCGCCGCATTTCCAATAACATACACTTTAAAACAAAAATCTTAATTTTTATAATTCTTAACTTTTATAATCCTAATCTCCAATGTGTGCTTCGCTTCCTGTTTCTTGATATTTACCTCATGCCTTTTCTCTTCTTTATGTTTTATTGACAATCGCGTTTCTTTTTGTTTGTTCCGAAGTTCATCAATTTTTCTCAGCCGATGGAAAACGAAAAAACTAGATAAGAGGTAAAAAGACAAGAAGTAAAAAGTGATAAAGCAAGAAGCAGGAAATAAAAAGCACTTTACACAATAGGTTTAACAATGTGTGAGCAAGTATAATAAAAAGAGTGGAATGCACAGTAAATGTATTAAAATAGTGATGCTCAACTTGCGTCCCGCAGGCTGCAAATCCGCTTATGAATTTTTGCGACCTGCTGGATCATAATAGGAAATATAAAATCATATTTTCTTTTTTATACAAACGAAATAAATT
The DNA here is from genome assembly GCF_000143395.1 of Atta cephalotes. Taxonomy (NCBI): domain Eukaryota; kingdom Metazoa; phylum Arthropoda; class Insecta; order Hymenoptera; family Formicidae; genus Atta; species Atta cephalotes. The sequence goes on from NW_012130148.1 coordinate 36,591, forward strand.
ATTTTCAAAAATAGATGACGTCTTGAGATCCACAAGACGGTACTCATTTCTGAAAATGACCCATAAAGAAGATTATACATGAGTTACTGTATTAAACAAAGTAAAATCTATTTCAAATATGAATAATACTTGTTTTTAGCAATGTAATTTAATTTTAATTTTAATTTAACAACTAACTCTTTATCTTTTTCTGATTAGAATTTTAATTTAAATTATAAGTTGAATCGAAATTAAAATTAATCTACATTAGATAGAAACGAGCACAAGAACTAAAAACATCTCGATGTTAACCAAGTTAGGAATTAAAAAACAATTCAACTTGTAAGATTGAAAGAGAAGGATATTAAAGTTGGATTAATCGAACACTATTCCAAGATATATATATCGCTTCAAACGTTAATCAAACGAAATCGATTTCGAAAGTCCATCATGTCTATTGAGAGTGAAGTGGATTTACACGAGAACGTTTACTTAACAGTCTCGTGCAACGCAAGGTCGTACACATTTGGGAAATGCAATTGACTACTAAAATTTGCATTTCAAATCACGTCCGAAACGGCGTAGGATAATTTCACGGACGAGCGTTAGAGATAAAAGCCCGACTACTGACACCCGAGCAATTTGAGACTTGATGGATTTTCATGAATCTCGAATAAGACGCGAGGCAATTTAATGGCAATAATATAGGATTCGCTTAATGTATAATAAAGTCGACGAACAACTATATAAGCCGCGCCCGATCTGACGGATGATAGATTGACAGCCGTGGAATATCATCGTCGGCGAGACACGCACACTTGTAAACATTGTACTAAGGCTCCATGACGCGGAGTATGAGATGAGAATAATTTACAGCCAATTATTTATATCCTTTCTGCCGATCGCGTCGCCGAGTAGACGCCGGTGTACGCAGCTTGTTCAGTGATTGAACTACGTAGAAATCAGCGATGTTATCGGCACGCGATCACTAATATATCGTCGATTTAGCAGCGTGTCTTCTTTCCTTTTCACCTTATCAGGCTCATACGATTTGCATAACGGACTCTTCTTTTTCTTCCTTTCTTCTTCTTTTTCTTCTTTTTTTCGTGAAATTTTCACGCACTAAGTGCGCGGAGTCGCATGGCTTATACTATGCGCGCGCCATGAGTATTAGCCGCATCACGATCCCATAATCAGGTAATTAATCGTCGAGTCATCAGCGTGAATCAGCTCTTCAGCGTGGTTAATACGTTGGTTTACCTGATACGCATTTGCATTTCGATGGTTCATTCAGTAGTTCGCGCGTCAAAGCAGGAAGCGCTCCGCCCTGACAAACAGCTTGCTAATTATGGCTGTACGTTTATAATTACACACCGCATCGATGCGTTAAATTCGAATTACGAGGACGGATTCTTCTTGAAGAGAGGAACGAAAAACCGATATATTGGCAACGCATAGAAGAGAGCTCAGTCGCTGGTTTGTCCGTTGAAGCGCGACGTTATTATCCGCGAAATTTGATGACATAATGAAAGAGCTATTGAAATAATCGATGATATAATCACGGATATTAGCGATAATTACTTTTATGCTGGCTTGAGATATGGCGTTAGACTGTCGTCGAACGGCGTTCAATTAACTTATCTAATAATGATTTATTTTCTTAGAACACGATTCTCTTTCTCATTGTAAGCCATGACGTAAACTCAACTATGTCAGAATCTCAAATGTAATTTATTTACTCGTTTTCTTGAAACTTTATTTGCATTTGACTTATTTGTATTTGACCATTTCTAATATAAAAACTTTATGTTTTAGAAATTTCTAATATAAAAAAACAAAAAACAACAGATGTTTTTTTTCATTCAAAAAAGGAAGTCACCATTTTATCTCTACTTCCTTTCATTATTCGTTACAATTATAATGGTATTTTTTATTACTCTTTATTACTCATTCGTAACACGGTAGCGTGTGCGTGAATTTCAATTAGCGTAAACACAATACGGATCTAATCATCACTATATACACGATTATTAACACGCTTCTTGGATTGGAATGGCAGACGGCTTTATCTACTTCTATCGCCTGTTGGCACTGCATAGGCCCGTCATGCGACCTTGTCTCCTTAAGGCATTGTAGCTACAAAGTGAACATAATAATGGATACTTAATGATTCGGTATGGAAAACAGTCTAATTGCGCGGATACGTTTAGATGCGCCTGCCATCACCAGGAAATGTAGTTGCCAGAACGCGCCAGGGAACATTGCAAAATGGTTTTCTTAGGAATGCAAATGACTCGACGACGCTCATTCACACTTACAGAAACTACTTATTCCACAAAATGATATTTAATTATCTAATTATTTAATTCCTATTTTCATTATTATCACTCCATTAATAATCGTACGCGGAGAGAATTTTCTTTTAAAATTTATCTTGAAAATATGGTAGTTGTGATACAATATTTTAAAAATTTTTACCATATACTTCAGTAAAATTGATCAAACTTATTTTGTACTTTATTGTAATTTTATTAATGAATGAGAAAGATTTATATAAAAATTCTTCAAAATACCTAATCCCTAGTCCCATAATTGTCATATCTTCAAGATAAATTCTAAGAAGAAATTCTCTCCGGGATATCACTTCTCATTTAATTTTACTTTGTATGATCGTAAGAAATGTTTGGCCAGCTTAAAAATATATAGAATTATCTATATATAGAATCAATTTTTTTTTGTCTTAAAACGGTATACCGTTTTAATCACATTCTTTAGGTAAGTTTGGAAATATTCTGAAAGAAGGGTCACTGCACTCATTTGGGTAATTTGCGGTGGTTGAATATTTATCGTATACCCAAATCTGCTTTAATTAGCGGACTTAATAGATGATTTAACGGTGCTCCAAGCCTCCTACAATGGCGCCTAAGTTTCGGCCACTCCGGGAAGACGACGCGAATGGATTGGATCCCACGAGCATTTGCATTTTTCTGCCGGAACGTTGTGTTAAGTTTACGGAGAATATGCTAATTAGCCTTCTCCGCGTACCTAATGAAAACCTGTAATATTTTTTTCGCTACTATACTCGCATGATTGAGTCAATTCCTGAACTTCCAGCCAAAAATTGCTCGTACAAAAGCTGCTTACAACATTCCTCCATATCAAAATTTTCTCATAATAGTACTCGGTGTGTGGAGTGTTCTGCAGTCAAGAAAAAAAATTTTAACACAAATGGACGAAGAAAGAAACCAAATTCGATTAAAACGAGTCTTAGTGTTCAATAACATTTTTTTTTTGTGAATTTTATAATTTCCAATTCAAGCAAACTGCGCGCTAATTATGAATAATATTATTTATCTGTTTTGAAACAGTCCTAAATTAAAGTTGAAGTAATATCATAAGTTAAAAATTTAATTCTTCAAGTTTTTATTGTGAATCTTTATTGATACTTTCTCAGTGAAACACAGAAGAGATTATTGTCAAAAAAGTTTTTAAATATTCCTCTCATTAAATCTTAAATTAAAATTCTTTTTTAATCAACATTTCGATCAGCTTAATTATTTGTCAAGAGATTATTTGTCAAGAGACAATTTTTAAATATTCCTCCCATTAAATCTTAAATTAAAATTCTTTTTTAATCAACACATCGATCAGCTTAATTTGGTCGCACATTTAACCCATTCCAAAATAAACGATTCAATTATTAATAAATACGCAGTGTGTGATTATTTCTCGCTGTTAACCCCGAGCTATTGACCGAGCGCTTATAACTTCATTACAATGTTATTTCTGCGCGTTCGATATAGCGGGCGAAATTTCGCGGCGGAATATCTCACGGTAAAGTCGGTAACTCGCAATCAAGCTGTAGGTATACATGCTTGAGGTATATCTACCTCCTTGAGGCGTACGGACCGCGGGAAGAGGTCAAGTACTGGACTTGGTCGACCTGCAATTTCGGTAATTTCGCGCGCGCGCACGTTCGGTTATCGAACCTCGGCTGAGACCCTTTAGAACCCTTTCGCAGGGCGGTCCGCGGCCGATACCCCGCGTTTAGGTTACTCGGCTCTCCTCGTCCTGCACGTTTCTACGCCTCCAACACCATAGATACCATCCTCTCTCCTCCCACCTTCCCCCGACACTTCTTCCCGATGTTTAAAATCGATGAGCTTGCACGAGAACGCAGAGATCGTTTCGATACTCGGTCTACCCGCCCACGTCAAAGGTTCGTCGAAAATTCGCAGAAGATTCCACGCAAGAGCACGCCATCAATTTTCAAGACGATATCTCACAATAAAGTTACTCCATTATTTGCTGATTAACTCCAAATCTCACAAAGCAATCAAATTTAAATGTTCTTTAAAAGTATTGAACATGTCCTCACATTTAGTTTTTAGAGCTATTTTTTTAAATCTTACAGTTTTTCTTTGAGTAAGATTTATTATAATTTTTATTATTTAATTCGTATTTTTAATTTGTATTTTTTTTCTCAAAATATAACTCTGTTTCAGCGCCACTATAGTAGTTTTGTCGTTCTGTAAAGATTAATACGAATAGATAATTCATAGTTTAATCGAGTAATCTAAGAAAACAATAAAAATAAAGTTGCCACTGAATATTCATCTACAAAAAAAGATAGATTTACAAGTATAACTTCCTATTATTGTTTTCGCACGAAATCCTGTTATGATGCTCCCAAGTATTAACGCAAATAATGAATTATCAGAAGCACTTAGTGACGCAACAGGAATCGTTGTTTGACTCAATCTATTTCTCAGTGGGTGGGAAATTTTGGGAGGCTCGTAATAAAATTTCGTTAGAGAACTTTATGAACGTGTTGATGGATTCTTTTCAGTAATGGGCTGTAACGTATATAATGAAAGATTGAATTATATCCGTCGAAGACGATCGCGCGAGCAGTCATGAAGTGGAGAAAAAAAAGAGGGAGAAAAATAAATGGGAACGAAAAAGAAAACAAGTAGACACAAGGGGAATCGGAAAGATAAAGAAAAGGAGAGGAAGAAAGTAGACGAAAGTTGAGACGTTGACCAGACGCAACACCGCCGAAACGCCTCCCTCGTTAATTGATTTCGTTAACAGTGCAGCCATTAAACCATAATAACTCGAAGGGTCCTGCCGTGCAGAAATAACCAGCTGGCGGAAGAGGATTCGTCTTTTTCCATTACCGGACCGGGAGATTTATCGATTGCACAATGTACGCTATCTTTTTCTCACCGACTAGAGGAATCGGTCCGACGTGGTTGGCGTACACGTTCTCTAATAGATATATTATGAAACCGGAACAATTGGACAATTAAGGAATGACTTAAAAAAGAGACTAAAATATGACTAAAAAAAGGTCATTGATGAATTTACAGGAACATATAGCACTCACAAAAATAAATGAGAATTCATTTAACATATGACAGATCTGCAAATCAACTTTGACGTAGGAAACTGATATAATAATAAATAAGTTGCAAAATTACATGGGAGATAGTAATGTCTGCCAAGATAACTCAATCACAACTGATGCCGCAACGATATGCCACTGTATGTTAGACGAGTTAATATCTGCTCCACGATACACGGATTATATTCACGATCGATCTAACGGAATACATGCGAGTTAGTAACGTGCAAAGCGTCGAGCCGTCGCAACGTTTCCGAAACGTGTTACCACTAATAGGACATGTTAATTGCATGCGTTGTAACGAGGACAGTAACCCCAAGGAGGTGTACTTTCCGTCCGCAGGATTCTTTCTTTGTCTACAAAATTAAATCATCGCAATTAACTCGTATCCTTAAGTAGCGAACTTGATTACGAGGATAGATAATAGATAATAACAATTTATATGCTACACATCTAAGACGCGTAACATACATATATTCGCACATCACCATATGACTTGAATATAATAATTAAATTGAAAGAATCAAGAAGACATACCTAATTAAGACACAATTTCCTCAATTTGTACAGAAGAACAATAAAGCTTGAACGTTAAAAAATTCTTGAATATTTATACGGTAATCAAATTTTTTATTTTTACTATATCGAATGATGTATCTATTGATATATCTGATAAAAAGAGACAAGTGTATCGATCGTTTTGCAGTCCAGTCGAATAGCATAAGTCAAAAGAGGTCAATCGCGATAATTCAACGTTGTTTACGGAACAAAGGCGTGACGAGTATTATCTGCTACATCGATATTTATGATATAATCTTTTTTTACACGTTCTCTCGCCTGTCGTCCTCGCCCGTAAACGATTATCGGCGTTAATCGGATTCTTGTGCGATCAATTCGAACTCTCGGTCGTCGAGGCCAGGTCAACGAACTGAATCGGACAACAAGTAATTATGAAGTAGAGATGTGACGACAGGAATCGATAGAACGAGAGTACAAGCGATAATACGAACGTGGAGACAAAACCCGTTCACGGGTCATCATCCTCCGGCGCGTAGCTCTTAGAGAATGTGCGCGAATCTCTTATTTCGCTTAATTACGAATCTATTTGGAGAGGCAGAGCACCGAATCGATGAACAGAACGCGATAAAATGTGCCGAGGTTTTCGCGCCGCCAAATAATTTATTCGTATAATTTCGATCGCGAGGAACGCGTCGCGATTCGTCTCGGCTCGGCGCATATCGCCCTATCGTACATCTGCCCCAAGGAACTTGGATTTCTCAGCTAGCGTTACCAGTGACATACGAGCTAATTAAAGTGAACCGTTTCTAACTGTACGCGCGATCGTATGATCGCATCCGATCCGAGATGCGGTTTCATTCAGCCTTGTGCACGCGTAAGTTAAGATATTTGTCGCTCCCTCGAGAGAAATTGTGATGGTTCGTTGAGTTCGGATCCTGTCTGAGGGCGATCAAAACGAATGTTCGGTAAATGTGATATTCCCAGTGCTCTACTTCAACATTTTCTCTGTAAAATTGGTAACGGTCAAAAGATATCTTTCAATCGAAAAGATATTGTGATAAAAATATCTCGCATGTACATAAAATGATATTTAAATTCATAATTCAATGATAATGCTTCTTTAAACATTTCGAATAAATTTAACAAATTTATATTATTAAATCAGCAATAAAAAATAAAGAAATATGAGAGCCAACGTAAGATCTTTTTGCGAAAACAAACTTTTTGAAAAGACCTTGCGTTGACTTTTATGTTACTTATTATTTATTATTGATTTAGTTATAAAATTTTGGTTACTTTTATATCATTAAAATGACTTACGCACAATGACTACTATTGTATATAAAGTAAAAACACGAAATATGTACATTCTTTCTACATGTAGAAAATTAATATGAATCATTTGTCTATGTTAAAGAAAACAGAATTGGATTTATTGTATTCGACCTCGATCCTTCGTCAGCATTCCAGACGAGGTCGATATCGTGATCGGTAAAATGAATGTTGTTATACAACACACACGGACACCGTCCTTGAAACGCATAATACGCCCCCGCACCTTACGCCCGTTCCACCTTCGCGAAACTTTCTTTATTACGTAGCAGCATCAACAATGCTACACCGGAAATAAAGCTGGATAACATCTAAAAAAAAATGCTAAATGTCGATTATTTATAATTATTTGTAATTTACAATTTTATTCTTTCAAACTTTGAAAAGATATGTTAAGTATTCATTGATTTCTTGATTAATTGATTGTTGACATAATTAACTCATACTGATTTTAATTCAACAACTAATTCTAATTTAATATTTCATTATTCAAACAAAAATTTATAAATATCAACGTTAATTTCAGTTAACATAATTTTGTTCTCTGCTTGTAATAAAGCACAAAATTAAAATCTATGAGGCAGAAACTTGTTAACTTGAAATTATTAAAAAATCATTGCGATCAATGTTATATTAATTGTATTAATTATTTATGCAATAATACCTTCAGAGATTTAAAATATATTCATTGTTATATGTATATATTTGTATTTCACACGTATTACTATCGAGTAATTCATCATATCTTATCAAGCGATATATTGTTATATATAACAAGATGAGCACTCAAAGAAACTTCCTATTTTTTTTTCTTGCTATTTTGTTCTTTGTTTTTATATAAAAACGGAAACCACTACCCATCTAGACTACATCCCCAATTCGTGCACAATTCGGCAAAATACCATATATGTAAATCGAATTGAAACGGCGGGATATCCGCTAAATTCGAAACAGATTGACTATTGAATAACGGGATTCAATTGTATCTATCAAAAATAGTGATCCGAAAAGTCGTTTGTTTTTTATAAAAGTTAAATGTAAAATACATAATAACTTTGAGATGATAAAATTAATTGTTTTTAGCAAAAGGGTTAAGCAATTAATTTTAATTCAATTAAATTTTAATTCAATCAAAATTTAATTCAATCAAAATTTATTGATTGAATATATAGAGAATTTATAATTTTTTATTTAATTTTAAATTATTAATATCAATGAAAAAAAATTATTTTAAACTTTTAAATAATTACAAGTTCCTTTAAAATAAAGTTGTAAAAAAAAAGAAAAACGATTACATTTTTGCAAAAAATGAAAGTTAAATTATTAAACCAATTTCAATATAGTTAAGAAATATATTCTTAAAAAAAATTATCATATATATTAAACTTTTAATGTACGTTAAACTTTTAATATTTATTGCAAAACAAAAACGCTAATATTAAAATAAAATTAATATTATAATATTAAAATATTAAATTAAAACTGCCAAAAGTATACAATGATTGACATGATTAATGATATAATGTAATGTATTATACCATAATAAGGGAGCAGTCCATTTATAATCCAAGGGGCTAAATGCGATAAGGGGGTGATATTCAGAAAGTCTACTCTCATTTATCGTAAGAAAAACGAGTCGATCGATAACTACCAGTATATCAAGTTGAACAAAATAGCAAAAAATATTACAGGATCTAATTACGCGCGCAAATCGCAAGAAAATATCACCTCGTTATCAGTGTCTAAAATCGCGTTAATACCAAAGTCATCATTATTAAGCCGATCGAAAGATTCACTCGACAGTCAATTACTTTCGACATGGTCGCTTCAACTGCGGCGATACAATGCATCACCAATTTTCTCCTTATGATCGAGTCTCTCGCTGCGCTTCGCATCCCGACATTTATCATCGCTCGTGGCTCAATTCGCTCGCATTTTCGCTCGGATTTCCTCCCGGCACGAGATCACTTAATGGCACGACGAGACGATGAGAAAAGCTGCAGTACGAGAATGTCATCGCGACAACAACGGATCCCCGTATTGTATTCCCTGTGGAAGTCAGCGTCGGAGGACACCATCGCCATTAAGAGTCCAGTTTTATCGCGAGCGGGATTCTCCTCTCGGATGAGTGGAGAACTCCTCCAAGTAGACGGTACGCTTTAGCGTCGACGTCACGTAAAACCTGTGAATCGCGCGAGTGCGCCTGCTGGTCAACCGGTCGCTTCTCGTTCGTGCATGTACACGCGATTTCTTGGCGCACGATCGCAGACATTTTTATAAGGGACAACTTTTATTACCGAGGCTGATCGCTTAGATGGAATCGAATATCCACCATCCAGCGAATTCTCGCACACGATCGCATCGAGGCTCTTCATCAAGCCTTCCTTCTCTCTTTGTCTTTTCTCTTTCAATCTCTGTTCAGATACGCTAACATTCTCTCTCCGAAGAAATAAAGGAGAGAATAATATAAAGATATTAAATGTGCTTTTACTGAATTAAATTGGACCCATCTCAGTTACCTAACTTCTTGCCATGTATATGTAAAATTAAACGCTACTTATACAGGTATTCAACCCTTTCCAAATCCTCTTATTTCTTTTTATTCTTCTTTAAATCCTTTTTTTCAAACAAATTTCTTCGGATTGTTAATAATATGTTTAAATTTTCCTACATTTATGTATTAGCTTTTTTTTGAATTTGTTGAGAACTCTTATTGATTCTTATCTTGCATTCATTAACTTAATATCCAAAGCTTCTTAATTAACTCTTTCTAGACTTACTTTCATAGGGAGATAGCTTCATGATATTAATATTTACTTAAATATTCTGATAATCTCTCTTACTTCCAGGATTGGGAAGTAACTCATTACTTATAATGAAGTTACAGTTAGAGTTAAGCAATTGTAACTTCTTTTTTTCCATTTTTTAATTTCCACATTTAATTATAAATAATAATATAATCACATTTTTTGTAACTAACTTTTTATAACTGGAATACAATATGTACATATTTATCCCTGATAGTCATTACATTCTGTAAATATCTGTATTAAGAATTAAATGTAAATACGATGTAATATTGATTCATAATTTTGATTCCAAGTATTATTTTATAAATATAACATTTAAATATAAATAGCAATGCAAAAAAATTAACAGAAAAATAATAATAATAAAATCGTTACTTTTTAACAATAATTTTAACTCGTATCTTTTTAACAATGTGTTACTTTTCAGAATTGGTAACTCGTATCGATAATTAGTTTTAAAAAAAATTGTAACTGTAATTAGTTATTTTTACAAAGTATAACTTTCTCAATCCTGTTCATTCCAGAATAATCAATAGATCTACTCTCTCTCTTTCTCTCTCTCTCTCTCTCT
>NW_012130148.1:48228-51669 GCF_000143395.1 Atta cephalotes
CTCTCTCTCTCTCTCTCTCTCTCTCTCTCTCTCTCTCTCTCTCTCTCTCTCTCATGTGCTTGCACTTTGGCAATTAAAAGATTCCTTTTTAGTCGGTCTAAAAAGAACATGCGAGAAGCAAGGACACAAGAGAGAGAGAGAGAGAGAGATGCAAACGGGAGACGGGAGAAAGGAGCGTGCTGCGCGAGTACCCCAACATTATGACGGCGAATATAGCGCGAGTGTGATGTATGGTGCAATTGGTCGTTCGACATAGGATGCAGGCGGAGGTGGGATGATGGAGGAAGGATCCCTCCTCGATCCACCAAATAATTGATGCATGTTCGAGCCTCCGCAGGGTTCAACGGATAATGATGGGGGTCTCCGGACTCTGCCTGGACTCCCCGGGCTCCGCAGTTGCATCCTGCCCCCTCTCATCTCGACTGCAGACATAGACTTCCTTCATCCTTCGGCAGAAACGAAGGGTTTGGGGAGATCTATACGCTACCATGCTAAATTAGAATCCCCTTGTAAAACGAACCGACATGATTGGTACCGTCATGGTTCGCACATCAAATATTCCACATTATTATAATTCAAATTTCCGCTTTATTATAGAGCAATTTATCTATTTGTTAGTGAAATATACGTGAATTATGTGAAGCGTTTATTGTAATAGTTGCCATTTGCAATAACTGTATACTTAAAAAAATGTATAAATCGTTATACTGTAATTGCACACGGCAATTTTTTGTTGAATATAAATATATTTAATTATATTGCCAATATTAAGAATCTTTATTTTAGACCACATATGTGAGAAATATAATGAATAAAAATTTAAAATACCTATTATGGTCGAAGCTAGATCTTCATCGTTTTAAATAATTTAATCTCTTGAATTACTATACAATGTATATATATATATATATATATATATATATATATATATATATGAATTACTATACAATAGTATATATATATATGTACTTCCAAATAATTCCATATTGTAGTCTTTTCGAATTGCGCGCCGAATTGTTTTTCCGAACTTATAACATAATACTTGATGGTAGCATCAAATTATTAAAATTGCTTGTCAATTTATTTCGCGATTACTGTAGTTTTAATTACGTTTATAAGTCCAGAAAAACAATTCGAAAAGAGTACAATATAATTATATATGCAAGTACATATGTAGTGTATATTAGTAATTCAAGATTGAATTATTTAAATGATAATTATTTAAATCCAATTCGATCGTAATTAAAATAGGCATTTTAAATTTCTAGTATTAATTATATCGTAATTGTATTTCATATTTTATGTACCAAGGGAATTAATATACTTGCAATATAAAGCAATAAATAAATAACACAATATAATATTTTAAATAATTTTAAATAATATTTTTCTCGTATTTGGATTTATTTAAGCACCATTATTTTAGCCAGTATTTTTTTTTTTTACCAAATCGTCATTCATAAGCGGATATCATGATCGATTCACGATTTTCGCCGAATACTGACAGAATCGGTGCGATCTAAAAATAGCAAGTTCGCAGTAACATGGACGTTATGTACGCGAACGGCCACTGATACGTATTAGCATTCTGCCGGCAGTCACGCGAGGTATTTCGATAATTCGACGAAGACGTGTCGCCGATCGTGATCGGCGAGCGAATTCGTAAAACGGGGTGAGCAGTATCGAGCATCGATGCGTCCCACGCAATGTGAGTGAGTGTGTTGTATGTATATGTAAGTATGTGTGTATGTGTGTGTCACCTGAGAGATTCCTCCGTTTCTATGCTCACATAATATATCCCCCTCTTCACGTATTTAATCAAATCAAGGAAGAAACGACGAATATATCCGTGGAACGCCATTGGAATCTCTCCTTTCGAGCAAGACGCGTAACTCCAAAAACAGAAATTCCAATTACATTTGTGCCTCAAAACTCCAAAACGTTTTAGACACAATCGAAGACGCACCTAATTTATGTATTCGTCGTCGCGATAAATACTAACGAATTAATAGTATTCATTAACTAACAAAAGTTCGTGTGATAAAAAAAAACTCCTGAGATATTAAAAAGCAATTCAAATTTTTTAAGAATACTATTGAATGTTGGAAAGCACTTTTTACTGCTTATTATCGATCTTTCCCGAGAAGTAGGAAATAAATATAGGTAAATATAGGTAACTCCATATTGAACCGTCTCTAACTTCTCCGTTACGACTGTACAGTGATCCACGTTGCTCACCGCGATAATTAATCGAATAATGGCATGGAAATATTGCAACAGAAATTTTTCCCGGTGGCACAGAGGTCCACGACCTCATGGACCCCAAACGTACGTAAGTATATGCACTTACACGTGCACAAAGAGACATTTACACGTACGACAACGTAGAGTGTCGGTATCACCACGCGAGAATGTCGAATGGAATTACGTCAAGAGGAGATATTCTACTCTATGTTGGCGCGAGTTTACCGTTTTGCCTTCGGATCCGAGCACCTCTTCTTATTCTTCTTCTTCTTCTTCTTCGCTTCGCGCGGCGCGACGGCTCAAAGGTTATAAACGCACTGACCCATGCGTGTCACCGTTATTTCCATTGATTTTTCTCCTCGAAAATCCCCAGAGCGTGCGATCGGGTGGGTAGCTCTTTACTCTCTCTCTTTTGGTCCCGGCACGTACGAATCAAATCGCATGGCGAGCTCGAGAAGAGGAAGATACGCGTCATTACCCTATGTAGTACATGGGAAGCGACGGAGGAGAGTCAGAGAGCGGTTTTCCAGCGGCTCTCGGGCTACTGTATTTGCATGATTGACGGACTCTCGGGAGAGAAAGGGAAAGAGAGAAGGAGTGTACGATAACCCTCAATCGTGAACGAAGGTACGGACGAGCGCGGCGGCCCTCCGTCCTATTTGTCTCGATGCGCGTACTTATTAACGTTGTTGCGGCCTTAATCACAGTTGCTGCCAGTTTAATCTCCAGTGTAATTCTGGATTTCCCTTCTGGCTCCACTCGATTGATTAACTGTACGGAAATCCCTTCTAATCTACCTTTCGTTCATCTTAAGAGAGTATAGAATGATGGATATTGTGCGATATTGCAGATCGCCCGAGGCTAAATCGCGACTTGTGAGACGATGCATCAAGACAATCAAAATTGATATAATTATATTCAAATCTTATTAGTATGACGTATTAAGGCTATGATTGCTTGAGATTAATATTCTATAATTCGAATGAAGATATACATACTTTTTTTTCCAAATTATTAATCTAATAAATTGTGTCATAAATAACGCGTATAATTTATTATTCAAGCGTTAAGCTTGGCAGAGGTTCAAATCTTGTATGATGTACTAAAATATGATTTTATAAAATTAATATTTTGTAATTTGAATAAAGTATATATATATATATATATATATATATATATATATATACTACTTACTAT
>NW_012130148.1:53710-61475 GCF_000143395.1 Atta cephalotes
GCATTAAGCTACGCAGAAGTTCAAATCTTGTCAGTATGACGTACTAAAACTTTGATTGCTGAAATAAATATTTTATAATTTGAATAAGGTATACATACTTTCCAAATTAATCTAATAAATTGCGTCATAAATGACGTATTTAATCATGCAAGCGCTAAGCTTCGCAGAAATTCAAATCTTGTTAGTATAATATAGTAAAATATGATTTTCTGAAATTAATATTTTATAATTTGCATAAAATATACATACTTTCAAATTATTAATCTAATAAATTGTGTCATAAATGATGCGTTTAATCTGTTATTCAAGCGCTAAGCTTCACAGAGATTCAAATCTTGTCAGTATGACATATTAAAATATGATTTGCTAAAATTAATATTTTGTAATTTGAATAAAATATACACATTTTCCAAATTATTAATCCAATAAATTACGTTGATAAATAAATAAATAAATATGAATTTAATTTATTATTCAAGTGCTTAAACTTCACAAAGATATTAACAGCATATCAACCCCGAGAGTATATAGTTAATAACGAAGAGCGTGTTTATATTACAAAATTATCGGAAAAATAATTGGACTTTTCTCATAATCACTTGATTTAACGGTAGAGTAAATCGTGGTAGCCGGAGAGATTCTTGGCCATTCCTCAGAGGAGGAGATCGTGCAAACACAGAGAGAGGCGGTCCCTCCGCCGAGACGATTCACCCTTGATATTATCGGGACGTAAACCCTGGCAACCCTCCTCGCACACAGTTTCGAGACACGTTTCCAACCCCTCGCGACGGCGGATTGCGACGTTAAAATCGATCTGGCGCTGGTTGTCATTGCACGCGCGAACGCGTCTCTCGAGCGCATCGCACTCTGTGCGATGTGCGTCGCCGAGAAGCGCCCTTGGGCTAAGCTCCATCTTGCCTTACGCCCGTCAAATTGAATCTTGATACACTCGGTTGACCACGGCTGTTGCCTCTAATCCAACTCCTACGGGACGAGAATCTCATCGTACCTACGTAGCTCGGAGGTTGAAAATTTCTCAGACGGCGGCTTTCGGTATCTTCAGGTGCCGCGCAAGTAATTGAAGTACCGTCTATGACGGAAGAAAAAAACATTTAAAAAAACGATATAAGTCTTAAGAGAGGTACTAATCTTTATTTCTCAAATACCAGATAATGAAAACTAACTAGAGATACATTATAAAATTTCATAAATAATGTAAAATTATTAGTCAATATCTGCACATATACAATTAGCAGTTTCATTAAAAAAATCGATGCTAGATTAACCAAAGAATACATTATTAACTTTCTCAAGTAGTATGTTTATAGATAAATTATAAATCTCTTTGTTAAAAATGTGAAACGATTCAATTTTCTTCTCATGTTACATTTGCAAATTTGGATTACTCTTGTTAAAGTATAGCCATTGTACAAAAATCAACGTAAAAATTTACGTTTAATAAAAATATATACTGAAAAAAAATATAGTTAATTTTAATAAATATTTAGTTGAATACTGCTAACTAAATATTTATTAAATATTTATTAAATATAAAGATATTAAAGATTTATTTGATACAAGTAATGTTAATTTGATTTAACAATCTTTTATTTTACTGAACAAATATTTATTTATTGTAAGTAAATGTTTAGTTGGCAGTATTGAATTAAATATTTATTAAAACTGACTATATTTTTTTCTCAGGATAGAAATGAAATATTCGGTACATTTTATTGTGCTATTTGATAAAATACATTTTGGCATTTTATCAATTGAGATATCTCACTTTTATATTTAGATTAGAACAGTGTACAATAGCTTTAATATGTGCACTAGATCTGCCAATGAAAAACGTTATTAGTATTCATTTTTCTATTTTATACAAATTCTATCAATTCAATCTGAAATTAGTTAATATAAATGAACTTATAAGCTTAATAACTGTGTTACAGATTTTGGCGTCAGCTCCGGGGAGTTAAAAAGGATCATCCGATGTTCTTGACGATAAAACTCATCAAACATGAATCGTGGTATGACTTAATGTATCGATCGCCGTAGTTACACGCGACGGAATCCACCGCGAATATTTTAACGATACAAATGTAGTATGTCTATGTGTTGTTAGATTGCAACGACCCGGGCATCTTAAGCGCGCGCGTTTGTCTCAAACGTCTTCCGGGCCTTCTTCTCAAGGCTGTCGCTCTACCGTAGCTCGGTTCGGATACCGTTAACCGGTGAGTTTTACCGGCCCGAAGACACGTAACCGTCTAATAACATTAATAACGAGAAATGCCTCGTAGGTGGCCGCGGACTGACGGAGATTTTCATAGATTGATTCGATCAGGGAAGAGTATCGTGTGCCGTCGAAGTGTCATTACGCGTAAGTACGGCATGCATCATATGATTACGGCTGTGATGTCAGGCAGTAAGGAAACGATACTCTCAAGCGACTTCAATTAAATTACCCGTCGATACGGGCAATGGCGAATATTCAATATTCGCGCAGAGATTGCAAGTTATTATCTCGACACGTACTTTACGACGAGGAGGAATTACTTTCGTCAGAAAAGTTGCGTGTCCATCGAGATACGTCCATCGATTTCTCAACGGTGCGTAAAAGCACAATTTTGTTCCATCTGCTGTATTTGATTTCTTGAATTCATTTTTCGAAGATGTCAAACATTCAAATAGAACAAAGTAAATAAAATAACGGAATCTCTCATTTTGCTTTATCGTTAAGATACAGAAGAAAAAGCGAGTGTTATAAACTTCATAAGTATAAAGTAATAAAGAAAGCCAAAATCGGATCAAATTTTGGATGTTACAAATAATACATTATATATTCTTTTATTAAATCAATTTATTCCAGATATAATTGCGAGCCGATTCCCCCTAATAGAAAGAAAGAAAGAAAGTAAGTAAGAAATTTGTTGCGAAAAATATTACCTCAGGATTTGAATTTGAAACCTTCTAATTTAATTTAGAGGAGATTATCAGCGTTTCAGAAATGATTGTGTTGAAACCGAATGTTATCGGCTCGCAATTATATCTGGAATAAATTGATTTAATAAAAGAATATATAATATATTATTTGTAACATCCAAAATTTAACCGATCTTTTTATTATTTGCTTTTTTTATTATTTGATGTATTCACATATACGGTCGTGCTTAAAATTCTTAAAAATCTGTTCATAAATATAAATTTACAAAGCCGTATATAAATTGTGCGGCTTTTATAGTATTCTTTATTTCCTTATTAATTTCGTTTCATGGACCTTCGTTCATGAATTCGAAACGTGGACAAGACAAATGCAATGGCGCATTCGGCCAATCTAAACGAACGCAGATATCGCGAGCGTTGTCATGCGGAGTCCGTTGGATCCGTACCTTCACGCGCGATTGCCCGACAGATATCCCTCCTGTGTATCCGTGCCCGCTTCGCTCCCAAGCACGCACGCACGCGTGTACGCGTGTACAGAGCGCATGCAAGCCTCGTGAGAACGACGTTCTCTTGATTCTATTGGCGCCACGCCGCGCCGCGACTTGATGCGAAAGAGGAAGAAGAAGAAACGCGACAAATTTCTGCGCTCTTCGCGTGTACTCTTATTCGGAAATAATTTTGTTAAAGATTTATATATATTGCAAAATATTAACATATTTTAAATAATAGTAAAATAACGCGTAAATTAATATACAATATACATATACAAAAACTTGATACAAATATAAAAGTAAATAATAATAATAATAATAATAATAATAATAAATAAAATAATAATAATAGAAATGAAAAAGCACTTATTTGGAATGCAAAAGTTTTTATATAAAATATATCTATTTTGATAACGATACAATGATAAAAAAGAACAAATAAGATAAAAATTTGTTTTTTAATCAGAATATCAAGAAATTCCTAATAATCGATTATCAAATCGTTTGCAAGTAATTTCCGTTCTCCATAAAGCATTCATCGGGTTTACGTAGAATTTAACACTTTCCATCACGATTATTATATTTCTGATTATAGAAACCAAGGTGTCAACATTATATTATCTGAAGATCTGAAGATATTATCTCAATCCAAGAATCGAAACATATAATTATATTTCAGTGTTTTATTATATACTTAGTTTGGCATTAAGTATTTTTTATACTTAACATTTGGGAGACTCGACTCTTTTTTTATTGTTGTATTATTATTAAAATTTATGAGTTCTTGATCATTTTATATGATTATATCTATTTTGAATTACATAAGTTCGTTTGAACAGTTCAGCTTCTTTCTAATCATCTTCAAATATCATCAAGAAGATTACATGAGGATTAAGGAAAAAATATATTTGAGATTTTCCTAAATATATTTTTTTATATACTCAAATTTTGTGCATATAGAACATATTTTATGTGATTTTTGATTTTGTTAAATTGTAGCCTTTTTTTATTACGTCGTAAAAGAACATTCCGTCAAAGATAAATTTCCTTAAATTTATCTAGTATCACTAATGCATATACACGAAAGTACTCTTATATTTTTTAACGTATGCATAATAAAAGACAGTCATTTTCTCGCTATAAATATTAAACGCTAGAAACGTTTAAAATATAGGAAGTAATCAAATATTCCTCTCTTCTTAATATCGTCCCTTGCATAATACTTATTTCACCATCTGCTGTATATCCTATATGCTCAGTCTTTGTAAAAAGAAGACGATATTCAAATCTCTTTCTTCATACATCAGTTTTGCAATTGTGCAAATATTGATACGTCGCTATTGATCTAAGTACTAAACGGCATGTATCAAATTCGATACGCATATCTGCCGTGCATGCGTGCACACATACATTACGCACGGGGTAGACTTCGAGTACATCGCGATGAGGCGGTCAGACATTCGTTGCAATTCCATCACGTGTGAACGAATTGGCCACCTGGTCAATATAAATAAATAAAGACTATTAGTATGCAGGATGTGCGATACCGTTTACGTGATCAATTGTTCGACGAGTATCGTTACATGTGTGCACGATAATCGGTCTGTAATCGGTCTGCCAGAATTACGAATACATCGAGATACACACCCTGATCAATCGCGAAAAAATAGAAAAAGAAATTTGAATTCTTAATCTTACTATGCGTCTATTTGTCGCTTACATAAAGCTGCATTCAAACTTCTTATTAAAGAATCTTACCTAGACTCGTCAATTGGCTCCGTTAAAAAATTCTAAAAATTGATCTGCGAAAATGCAAAAATATAAAATGAAAAATATAGAATTTTATGTATTATAAACTAAGAATCGTCTAAAATAAAATATTTAATCCGGAGTCAATGACTTCGTATTGAATAATTATATGCGACCGTTTCATATATAAAACATAATCATTTAATCTATGTCTAATTTTGCACAGTCAAATGAAGTTTACTTACACAAATACATTTTTAAAATAGACATCAATCAAAATTTAATTAGTCTACGTCAGCTTAATGTAAATCAATTTCTTAGGAAATTGTACGAAGTATAATATGAGAGATTTGCCACGATGTGAACGAAAATAAATCAATTTTCGCAATGAATTAACGATCAATTAAATATAATACAAAAATTAAATATAATACACGAATACACGAAAGTATCGTAGGTATGCAGACATGCAACGTGGATTGCATTAAAATTGAAATAACAATATTATCCGGCTTACGTCAGAGCGAGCTCTATCCAGAATCCGGATACGATCGATGACGCGCTCTCCGCGATGCGCTGGTACAGCAGCAGCAACAGCGATTAACGACACTCGTATAAAGTGACGGTTGCCTCTGCGATGCGCCGGCAGTTTACGAGCGTGACTCACGCTCACGCCAAGTAACATCGATAAAACCGAGTTAAATTATGTAAAGGTTCACACGCGCGTTCCGACACGTCGCGTCGGTCGAGCTGCGCAGGAGCTACTGCTTTTAATGAGATGCACGAAGAGCGCAAAGATCCCACCGTCTATTTTCGCTCTTAAATTAAACCAGACAGCTCTCGACCGGCATTTTAATGCCATTGATTTTCAAAGCCGGTACTAAACAGGGCTATAGAATTAATAATCCTTAATTTCCGATCATAATATTTCTGATAAACGCGTTAGATCATACTCTTTCAAACGATCTCTATTTCAAACGATAAGGCATTATCACAAAAAAGGTATTATCGGAATTGTATAAAGATGTATGTTTAAGCTTTTGAGGAACAAAGTTTTCTAATAAAGTAATTTATGGAAAATTTTGCTCTCTAAAGGTTTTCAGGCTCGCTGAATTCAATTTTAGCCTCAAAATTTTAAAATTTAAATTTCAAAAAACTAATCTGATTATCATGAAACTCGATGAATTCGATCTTAGAAGAGCCTTGATATTTCCGAGTTTAGATGAAATCTAAAAATATCAAATTTCAAAAGTGTAGTAATATCCATAAGAAGGTTCTAATATCAGAGGGCTTATTATCAAAGTTTGAAAGTCAGTTTGGAAATCAATATTAATTGTTTACGTAGCATCTAATGAGCTTCAAATAAAACGAAACTTGGAACTTGTTCCACACACACACACACACACACACACGCGCGCGCGCGCGCGCGCGCGCGCATGCACATCGCAAGTAAAAAATTCTCTAAAATGAATTTTATGACAATAAAACTTATTTTTTTTTAATTTTGTCAAATGTTCGCTCGATTTTTATAAAACTTGATTTACGGAATAATTTTATAATATAATCTTTATCCGAATGATAAGCTTCATCCGAATCTCAGGTCAAAAATAAAAATTCAAAATAGTAGATTCATATTATTCACATTATCAAATTACTCCATAGGCCAAGTTTCATAAAAATTGAGCGAATAATTAATAAAATGAAAAAGAAATAATCCGAAATGGAGTTTACAAAGAATTAAAATAAAAAGAAAGGAAAATTATAAAAAAATCGTCTTACATTTTCTGTTTAATTACAATTGTATATATGATTCGAACTTCTAATATCTCTTATTCCATTGCAAAATGTTAACACAAAAAAGACTACAATTTAAACATTTTCAACGAACAGACTCCTTCCCCATAGCGCTCTGTCTTCGGCAATTTACTTCTGGATCCAACGTGGAACAGCGAGGGGATTCCCCAGCCTTTCGCGATGATAGGCTTGATTCACTGAAGCATTGTCTCTGGACGATACGCATACAATGGCTCAAAGCGATTTGAATCTAATCTATGACTTATGGCCGCGATGCTCGCCTTTTGAATGAACAATGTACCGCGGCGGCACGCATTTTTCCCTCGTTTTCTTCTTTTATTTTACGATTGGTTTAACTGTCTATATTCAAACACATAATTCTATAAAAATCGCGTTCAATCTCCTTCATATCATAGTAATCTCCTTCGTATCACAGTAATCAATATAAAAAAATCTAGACTTTTCGCACCTGCTGCTCCTGATAAAAGATTTATTGAATATTTTTGGATATATATTGAATTCGCATTTAAAGTAAATCGCTATACAAGTTGCATATAATCCTTACTGCTACATATTATTTATTATACAATATATTTTATCAAAAACAAATTGTAAAATCAAATATATTGAAAATAATCAAAAGCTTCATCATTATTTTATATCACTAGACTCACACAAAGGATCGAAATGATCCATATGAAAAATTTGGATCTAGATATCCTAAAATGATAGATCTCCACAAACACACACACACACACACACACACACACACACACACACACACACAC
>NW_012130148.1:62995-81832 GCF_000143395.1 Atta cephalotes
CAATTGAGAGCAGTCATCGAACACAGTTAAACGTGCAAAATAATTAATAAATGTATTGTTCAAATCATTATATACAGATCGAAAGAATCTGACGTTTCGGATCCGATCGAAATCACTTAAAAAATTAAGAAATTAATCGTGCCGAATAGAAAGGAGAGCAGCTAAGTTTTCAATTCCATATATTTGAGAAAACATCCCAGTCAATTAGCTGTTTGACAAAGTGCAGCTGCTAATTATGACTAATATGTCAAAATTGATCATAAATTATTTTCAAAGGATAGATATAAGAAATAACGTTAGAATACTGGTTCATATCGCCTAAATTAATGAAATTTCAATGAATTTTAATATATATTTGAACAATCCCCACAATTATATGTACACACGTTATATTTTCCATAATGAAAATTAAATATTAAAAGTTGAATTATTTTTCTTTTAAATTAGAGCTAAAGAATACATTAAATATTGCAAATCAGCTAATTACGATACTCAATCCAGCCGCGACAATCGTCATTACTATCGAATGCCTGTCAGCGCTAATGCCTCCGGAACGCTATTAAACATCAATAATGCAAGGAGCACATTGCCTCGTCGCGAAAAGGAAGTATCGGAGTTGCCAGAATGATGAAGGGAAGATAAGAAAGAAAAAGGAAAGGAAATGTGGAGAATGCAACAATCTGCGAAATATAATAGGGTTGAGTTACGGCCGCGACTGTGTGGTCTTGCTTTGACCCCCGGTCGCACGAAGTAGTTAGCTTTGAAGCTTGACACGCGGCACATGACGTACGCAACACGGCCGAAGCCGTGGAGAAGAGCGATGGTAGGTAGTGGTATAATATGGCTTTCGCGAGCGATGGTAGGTGGTGGTATAATATGGCTTTCGCGAGTGCGAAGAGCTATGTCGCATTTGTTCGTCCGATGATGTTAACGCCACATCGGCTCGCCCTTTTATTACTGCGAGATACCTTATCCATGCTTCGTGCTATCGCGATGACGCTGATCAACCTGCTGCTGCGTTTACGAAATCTCTGGTTTATGCATCTAAAGGAGGATTGTTGGAAGATCTCTCATCGTTTAAATTAAGTTACTTAACGTCAGAAAATAATGTTTACTCTGTCATACTTTGGATAACAGTAATGAATAAATGCATGGAATTGCACTGAAAAAAGTTTAAATTTTAATAAATATTTGTTTAAACAGTTAGCAAATATTTATTAAATGTGAACATATTTATTTAGTACAAAAACTATTAATTTGATTTATAGTATTTTTTTTATTAAGTAAATATTTATTTACTGTAAGTAAATGTTTACTTAGTACTGTTCAAAGGAATATGTATTAAAATTTAGTACATTTTTCAATGTAGCAAATATAAAATATCAGGCTCTTTATAATTCTTTAATTCTTATTAGTATTCGCGAGTATACTTTAAATTAACGTACTTCTGCTTTAACATAATTGAATGATTTTTTTTTCATTTTAAATAATTCAAAATCCGAGGAATAGAATTATATGTTTCTTAAATAAAATTAAAGATCGTAAAAAACATTTGTTATAACACATCTTTCACAACAAAGAGGAGAAAATTCCGTATCTACTGAATTTACGAATACCGATTAAGATTAATAATAAAAATATTACTATATTATTATACTATATTAACTAATTAAAAATATTACTATATTAACAACAGTAGAAATAGAAAATATTTTTTGTATATACAGATTACTTTCAGTACACATATAAAGTAGTAGGTATTTTTTTATAAAAATAAGAACATATAAAATATTTAAACAAAATATTTAAATGTAACATTTATTAGAGTAACAAATTATTCTTTTTAGATAAAATCGATAGTTCTTTCTTCTTTTTTCTTTCCCTAATGTAAAAAATTTCCGACTAAATTTCACAAAAGATTTGTAGAACTATGATAGAAAGATGATATTTTAAGAGCCAGCGTGTAACATTATTCCTTGAGAGAGAGCAGGCTTTTTGTCGCCGGGATAGGAATTGGTAAAGGCAAGAGCGCGATTATCACATTCGTATAGTGTACCTGCCGCATTTCGTAACCCAGACGAGCCAGAAGCGCTCCGACGAATACAGAAAACGCATCCACGAGTGACCTGTGCGTGAAAGGCAAGGAACATCGCCTTGACTCGCTTCGCGATGACTTATACCTGCATCCGCAAACATTACGTAAGAGTTCGGAAACAGAATTTGCGACTCGAAGGAGGGAAACGATAATCTGAACGTGCTGAAATCATTTTTACTAAAATTACATCACGTATATAGCTACGTCATTTTCAACAGGAACCTCAGAAATCATTGTTGCGTCATTTCTCGGTTAAAAATAATCATTAACATACATGTGTTTATTTAAAAAAATTATGTTATCAATTTTTGAAAGTCACGTTGTATTCTTCTAATTTCTTTAGCTCTCTTTTTTTAAGAGATCAGATTTTAAAAAGTCATGTAATATTATTATTAATTCTTTAGGATTTTTTTTCTTAAAATCTCTATGAAAAATATTTTACTATATTTACGATAAATCAGATTTAGCATACAAATTTGAGAAAATAAAATTATTTGAAACTTTAAAAAAATATATATGCATATAACAGTCCAAAAAATTTTAATCTTAATTTTAGCCATTCATTCTAAAAAAAAAAACAAAAAAATATTTTTATAAAATCATTTTAAGCAAAGTCACGAAACATATTAATAATATCGACAAAGAACGAACATATTTACGTGAATTATAGAAAATATGTAATAAAAATTGAGAACTAAAAAAGTAACATAAATCAGAGCAAAGCGTATGTCGTTTTTGAAGAAAAAATTCTTGAGATTACGTCCATTGAAATATCGATGTTCAAACATCCCTGGTTCGGTGCAATAAAAAAAATAACAATAATAATAAATTATTCAAATGCTCCAATATTTAACAAATAAATTAAGAAGAAACAACCTATGAGAACACATACAGGATGTTTTTTGTGAAATTAATTATCATATATTAAAAAATAATTAAATAAGGTACAGATATTTCTATGTAATCGTGTCCTCTTCAAGTGTGAACATCTAAACATACATAGACATACATAGTAAATAAAAGCATTCTAATAAAATAAAATAAAATTGTCAACGGTAAAAAGTTATCAGAAGTGAAAAAACATCGTTAAACTGTAAAGACTACTATCTTCGTCTGTCGTATTTTGATACTCAACTGATATGGAAGTCACTATAATAAAATTAATTACTCAACTGATACGGAAGTTACTATAATAAAATTTAGTAAAATAAAAACTTTAGTTCAATATCAGTAATCATAAAAGTAATTAAGTTAAAATAATATTTTTTTGACTTACTTGAGAACAGATTAACGATGTTCTATACAAATTAATCAGTAAATGTTGAACATAAAATTACGAATGAGAGATCAAAACAAAGAATTGTTCATAACAAGTTAAAATTCGGAAATATGGAAGTGGCATCTACACGCAAACAAGATCATTATAAAGTGGATCTAATAAATCAATATCACTTTGTATGCCATTTCTTTGCTTTTTTATGTGAATTGCTTCTAAGATAAGTCGTCTATTAAGAATCTTTTTCTTCATCTAAAATTTGAACATCATCCCAATCAAAATCATGATTAAACTCCAACCTATGTTCTATGACAACAAAATTCTGTTCCGAAAAACATCCTGTGCGTCCACTCATGGACTATTTCTCCTTAAAAAAAGTAACATCGAAGTGGTTACACGGAGCCCACCCGACGCGATCGAGAGTCATCCAGTCGCCGCGGCATTCTGGCTCACAGCCAGCTGACTTCGCAAGAATACACCACCGATCGATCTGAGCCTCGCGTACGTAGATACACCCACACGCGGGCGAGTGAGAGCCGCGATGCCTGCCTACCACACGTGCAACGACCTCGTGAACTTGAACTTGCGCCGGTCTCGCTCGTCTCGGCGCGGCTCAGCTCGAATCGTTGTTCGCCGAAACGTTGTTGTAGGCAGCGCGAAAAGAAAAGGGTCCGCCCGACCGACCTGCATTCGAGCGACCGAGCGACGAAGGAAAGAAAGAGAGAACGCATGACCGCGACGACAGTACTACACGGGAAGTACACGCGAAAGAAGTGCGTTCTATTCGCGGAAGGGGACAAGTTGGGAACGCATGATGATGTTAATCGCTACCAGGAAACGGCGGGGAACGTAGCTCGCAGCATCACCGCGCCGGAGAGAGTAACATATGCGTTTCCTCGCGCTTGTCGGGCCGCGAGACCGAGACCCCTGATTTGCTCGGCTCTTCTTCAGCTCCTAAACATCGAGAACGAAAACGCGAGCCGGCTAGATTTCAGATGCGCCGAGCGAGCGAGCGAGCATACGCGCGGGCGAATCTTTATGCCGCCATATGGCGGCGACGGCGGCCTCTTCTCTCTGTGTTCTCCCGCCGGTTTTATACTCCCGTCAGACAAGTGCAGGCTGTTGTGAATGCGATTACGTGCTGCTCGCATAAACGCGATGCCGTCGTGGCCACTGCCACAGCAACGACCGACCGGTAGCTACCGTCGCTCGTTCAGATCGCTCGCCAAATTGTCTGTCGACCATTTCAAGTCGTTTAATTCTGTACCTTCAAAGAATCAACGTAATCGAATGTTCCTCTCAATAGCAATAAAAGAATCAATATAATGATACTCGATTATAGCCCTCTGAATGCAACACGGCAGTTCGTTGAGAACAAAGAACTAAAAGAGAAAGAGATCGTGTGGGACGCGAACTGTACTTAAATCTAATCCTTTTGCTGTTAATTTAAATTAAAATCTTGGAAACATTTACGAATGCATTTGATAAATTTCTAATCATAGAAAATTTCTATTTTTCGAAGTTTCTTAATTTATAAATGGAGATGAAAATAATAAAATGTATCATCCCGTATTAAATGTATATTTTTAACATTTTATTCTAATCTTTATTATTAAAATTTTCACAAAATTAAGAGAAAACAATAAATTTGATCGCTTGTAAAAATTTCCGTAAAAAGACTGACTTTATCACAGAATCTATTATACGTGACTGCAAGAACGCACGCGGTGACTATAGTATTCGCATATCGCTTCTCAGCAGAAGAGATCTCTGAGCTGCGGTATCGACGATCGACAATACCAAACGGCAACGCAAGCTCATTCTTGGTGCATCAGCTCAACCGGAGGACGAGGTAACTCGGTATGCGGGTCACCCCGTTCGCCAGTGCGCATATCGCGAGATGCATTGTCTGATCAGATAGCGAGTTTATGTTATCTCGCGGCTGCTACCGCATAACTCTTGCGTTGACCGCCTTATACTGTTTTTCTCGAATTCGTTTGTGCGCGCTTTTATCTATACAGGGTGGATACTATATAAAGCTCGGTTCCACCAATATAAGTTTATTCATAATCGATTCGATTTATTTTTTCTTCTAATTCTAAAAATTAGAAAAAGATAAACAGTAAGTTAAATCGAGATTAAAATTAATCTTATATTGGTGGAATCGGAATGGAGAGATCTAAGGACTCTAAAAGATTTGAAGGGATGATTCTTCACACAATTCAGGACAAAAATTTCATGTCTGAAACGGCTTAGTTTCAAACATACAAAGAGTGTTAGGAAAAAATTTTCTTTTCTAAAAATCACTCAAATTATTTTGATGAAAAATGTTTCATTAATAAATATACAAGATTTCATCAAAATAACTCGAGTGATTTTCAAAAGTCATTTTTTGGAAATTTTTTTCTTCAATTTTAATGTCTTTGAAAATTGGCCGTTCGGACATATAATCATATGAAGTTTTTAAATTTTGTATGAAGAATCCCTTCATATCTTTTAAAATATACCTTTTTTAGAGTTACCGACCTGTACTCTATATAGTTTTATTAAACTATCAGAAATTCGAAATAAACATGTTTTGTCTAAAAATAAATATCTTTAATTTTAAATCCATCAAAATAAAAAAAGACGAAGTTAGGAAGAACGTTAAAAATAAATCTGGCGATAATTATGAATTACAAGAAAGTAATTCGTTGGATAAAATATAAATAAAATCATCTAGAATAAAAATTTAACGTTTCTTCTATGCATAATTCTTAGATATATGTAAAGGATAAGAAAATAATCACAAAGTAGAATGTAAAGTGCTAAATGGTTCGCAACCATCTCCAGTATGTGTGTCTCCCGATAAGTTGTTAAGTCTACGTCACGTTACATACGCTTTCGTGGTACGGCGTCAATGAGTATACAACGTGAGTACTTATACCCTTAGTCGCGACAGACGATCGCCTTTCTCAGAATTAGATAAGTCTCTTTATTGGTGATCAGATCACTGCAACAGCAGCAGCAACAGCAGCAGGAGCAGCGACGGCGGCGGCAGCAAGTTCAAGGTTGACTGGGTAAAAATAACCGGACTCTCTCGTCGGAGAACGAGCTGCTTCTCCTGGTGTTTCTGTTGATTATGCTTAATCGAAAACGTACTGTTTGTCACTTATCGCTAAAACATTTCGAAACTTACTCTATCAAATTCTCGAATAAAGATGTATATGTTTTAAAAGCAATCAGACAAATAGATATTTTTATTAACATCTCCGTGTTGTATTTAAATATTTTTATTAAAAAATTTTAAAAAGCTTCATATTTGCTACTTAAATTTCAATTTTTTTATTAATCCAATTTATTATTTTTTTTTAAGGATCATACATAATTTTTTTAAACCATTCTTTTCTATTAATTTTTTTGTCTGTGAAGTTTATCACCAAATCATTGATTGGTAAATAGAAAAAATAAGATTTAATAAAAATTATTTTAAAGATATCTTTTAATATGCAAATTTGCTTTAAAAATGCAAAGGAAATAAATGTAATTGCAATAAGTTTTAAAAAACATCTATTAGTTCGCAATAACTAAGAGGAAAATATGATCCACAAAAACCAGATAATTAGCAACGTAAGACACGACTCACGCTTCGAACGAAATCGTGATGTCGATAATGGATATTGGAATTTGTCGTGGCAAGAAACGAGTACATACTGCCATAGAGGTGCCATAACGGTGCCCGTTGTCGCTCATGGCTTTCGTGAAAAACGTACCTGCCTGAACACACCTCGTTTAGAAAAAGAGTAGTACTCGAGATGACTCGGGCGACCTTAGTCGTGCACCTAAGAGAAATACCGTACTGCACGCGGACCTTCGACGATGAAGATATAACGAGGTCGAGCGTGTCAACGACTCTATCATATGATGAGAATCCTTTCCATATACCTCGCAAGCCTAAATCTCGCGAACTAGGTAAAGAGTACGCAAGACACGTTTAATCTAGAAAAGTCTGACGTGCTGGACCTCGTTTTCGTAGTCGTCACAGCCTGACAAAAATTATATCCTGCCGAGTAGAATAAATTGTTTATTAGTAATATATTAATTAGACGTAATAATGAGCTCTGTCTCTGTTTACAATTAAAGATCAAAAACTTGTAACTGTTAAACTTAAATCTGAAAAAGAACAAAGTTGTAAGGAATTCTAAGGAAGAAGTAAGGAAGAATACTGTTAAGTAACACACATCTGGTAATAAATAATTAAACCTAGTAATTAACAATTAATTTACTAAAAATGCAAACAGGATCTGTAAAGCAAGATTTAATATGGATAGATTTTGAGATTTAATAAATAGAGAATATTATATACTATTAAATATTATATAATTATAATCGTTATAATACTATATAATTATAATAATTAATAAGGTACATAATGTAATAACACTAGTCTCAACTTTTTATTGAATATTCAAAGTGGTAACACTATTAGTAGCGACATTTCTCATAATATGTAATAAACGATTAGCCTAAAACTTCTGCTTTCGTAGCGTCATCCTCATAGTTTTGTCATCATCATTATCATCGTCGTCATCATCATATCGCATTATCAGCAAACTTCTCCTCAGACGAAATACAAATGAATCGCGTGTTCTTTTGCTTCGTCACATAATAATACATGTACATAGATTAGAGATATTGCAAAAATCTAGCATAAAATCAGTGACGGGTGTATTTATATATGTATAATTATATATAAATGTGTTTAATTATATATAATTATATATATATATATATATATATATATATATATATATACTATATACAATATGAATATAGGTACACTTACGGTGTAAGAGTTATCTCGGAAGCGGAGGGCGTTGAGAGAACGTATAATCGCGGGATATCGCTAGTCAACGTCCGAGATAAATCAGTACTAAAAATGACGACGTCTATCTTATATCAAACGTCTACCTATATTTCTCAGACGTTTCACAACCTCTCTCTTTCTCTCAAGCACGGGCTAACGTGAACTCGATCGCGCGTTAGCCGATCAGACGAGTTAGCTGGCGACTACTCGCAAGATCGACATATGCAATTTCAAAGTTGAAAGACCGGAGTGAGTGAAGATATGCTATATCAAAACAATGAAAATAGATTATGATGCTCGGGGACGGATAGTTTTATTGAGGTGGCTTATTCGTGGGTAGAGTGTCTATTGCACTACTATACTAACTATTGCAGAAGAAAATTATTGCGATATTGTAAATATACTGTGATATGCCCAGAGTACAATTGCAAACTATGATAAACCCTGATTATTATCCTGTACTAAGCTAAGAGGGTGTTTTGTGAATTATCGCTAAACACTTTCCTCAAAAACCGACAATCGATCAGAGCACGAATTGCATTTTCGAAATAATAATTCGAATTTCAATATCTTATATTCTCTCTCATTTTCGACAATGATAATTATAATGCTATTTTTTTAATATAATATAATATAATTTTTAATATAATAGCTAATATTCATTCAGTCTTTGAATGTATGTAACAGACTGAATTTTTCACGAAAGCGAAGTTTTTGTTTAATAAACTTGATAAAACTTAAAGCACTTTAAAATAGTGATAGACTAACTAACTCAACTGTGATTTACATTTGATTTTAATCATAAAAAATATCTCTAAAAAATAGCTGTCGGTTTAAGAAAATGAGTGTTTCTCGAGCATTCCTATTATGTATTTGTGACTACAAGGTGCATTCGCGCAATCGATTTCGCTCGCCCATCGCACTCTTTTCTCAACGCAAACGTCTCTTATCCCAAATGTCAGATTAATTATCGGTCACTTATGGTGACCGAACACGCGCATTAAAAAGGCTACGAAAGGCTATACTTAAAAATTAATGAAACACAATGACAGTGTACATCGTCGGTGCTTCGAGTGGGCTTCGCCAAACTCCATCAATACGCATTTTCTCTTGCTGTGGAGGTTCGAATAAAAAATTGAGCTAAAAACAGCAACGAGGGGGGAGGGGGAAGGTGACAGGGAAAAAGAAAAAGATATCAAAGCAAACGGACACGCCGAAAGACGAGAGATATGAATAACTTTACGGGTGCGAAACTCGCGTCTTTCTCTCCATTTTCTCTTTCTTTATTCTTTCAACGTGCCGATCCTGGATCTGGTGAAACATCGTTGATGAATGCTATTTCATTATCTTCTGACGACATTAAGAAGTACGTATATACTTAAATAAGATCTCAACGCGTTTTATAGAAAGCAAGAAAAAGGCGGGATCTCGGGAATTCGTGCGATTTTCCTCAAGTATATGATATTAAATCCATAAATAGAATCCTTGTACATAAATTTTTTTTTTTCAATAGAAAGAAAATTTCTCACAATAGAAATATTTTAATATGCTTCTTACATGCCCTTAAAATACCGCTGAACAGACACCCTTAGTCGACAGGACTTTCTTCTGATCAGAACGGCGTGGTTTGTCAAGCGGAACATCACGGTGTGACGAAAGGATTCTGCCCGGGTGGTATAGTGGGTGGGCACTTCTTCTACTTACCGATTCGATTTAATTCGCAGGAATTCCAACGAGACTTCGGACAGCATCGAGATTTATCGTAGATACGGTCTTTAGTATGTCGAGCGTTCTTTTTTCCCTTTCCACTGACTGTCCTTCTCCGTTAATCTAATTGCTATTTTCTCCTCCTCTTTCTCTCTTTATTCTCCCCCCCCCCCCTCTTTCTCTCTTTTTTCTCTCTCTCACACATTCTCACACACGCATACTCTTTAATATACTAAGGAGCATTAAGTAACTATCTTATCTCTGTCGAAAAATAGGACATCGTGTTCGCTACTCGATCATCGGTCCCGCAGTTCCTTGCTAGTCGCGCGTTTGCCTCGACTACTCTGTGCGCTTCCGAAAGATAAACTTTCTCCCGAAAGATAAATTCGTATACATATCTGGTAAAATCGAGTAATATTAAAAACATCGGCGAAGAAAACATCGACATTTGCGCGGAAGTCGCGTTCGCGCTTTCGAGAATTTGTAAGAATGAAGCGATCTCAATATCTCTATTTGACTCCATGCCATGCGAATTATTTTGCGAATCTTACTTCGCACTCACAATAATCATCTTAATTGCACTTCGCAATGACGTAGCCGAACATAATCATCGCTAAATCGACGTCAATCAAAAATCTCGTCGATACATATAATTCCGACACGGAATGTTTATAATAGCGATCGTAGCTAACATCTGTAGAATACCTTCCTCCGCTTATTGGTAAAAGCTAGTCTTTGATATTATAAAGAACACCATACGGTTATGCAATCGTGCATCTCATGGAATAAAATTCGCTTTCTCTCCTTAAGTTAGTTCCTAGTCTTAAGCCAATGAACCATATAGATGTCAATATATATGCTATATAAGCGAGTACGCAAGCAATGAAAAGGACATCTCGGACATGATGTACGTTTACTTCAAGATGATCATAAAGAGGATTTTTAAAAATCAAGAATTAATGTACAAAATATATTCTCCACGACGAACATTAGCAATTTCGTTTAAAATTATAATATCAATAATCAATTTTGTTTGAAAATATTGATATGTATAATAAAAATTGAATATAATTTGCACACGTGCATTTATATGCAGATCGACATTGATTTTCAAAAATGATTTTGATCATTTCTAACATTTCCTGAGAGTAATTGTTATTCGACGACGATCGAGCATACGATCAACAATCACGTTACACATCGATTGTCATTTCAATCTTGTCAATATCTCAGATGACGCATTCGTTGGAAACGAATCGTTAATAATTCACTTTATGGCAGCTTAAAGGTAATGATGTTAATGACTTTAGCGTTAAGAAAACGAAGAGAGAATCGGCTCCTGTGGAAAATGTCACGGCAGATTCGCGCGGAACGATGACGCGAACGTCGTCACATCTCAAACTACACACCGTACATATGATATAAAAGTTTTAATAATGTCTCACACGAGAACAAAGTAAATATTGGCAAACAAAATTATACAAAATGGTTATACAGCCGCAATAGGCGGTTATCGATAAAAACAATCTACAAACAGTGACAGCACTTCAAGATAGTAAAGCTCTATTTTTACCGTTTTCTTCGCTTTTTCTTCGAAACAATCATGTCCCTGTCGGTTGTCTCTCGATTTTACTTCGGTGTATGCCATGGCTGTGAAACGTTCTGGATTCAACGTGTCTTTCGGACCGCCCCGTTATACGGTCCCCCGTGTGAAAAGACTCTCTTCGGGATTTTTATCTCTGCACGTTCGAGAGATACACGGAACAGTTAGGGGTACAAGGTAGGTAGTGTCACGCTCATTCTCGAGGAGCCTTCGAATAGCTCGCGTTTCCGACAAGCGAAACGGCAAGCGACAGGCTCCGAGCCTGTTTCTTTCTCCGTCATTCGTACCGTACTTCATTCGCAATTTTACGCGATCGCGCGCGCTTAGCTTTTTCTTCAGCTAAAACTTGCTTCTGTTCATCGCACTTCGCGGTTTCTCCGTAATTGGATTTTTTAAAAATTTAGGAAAAAAAAGCACCGTCGGGAGACAATCTGAATATCCAACCTGCGATAGACTTACGCAATAACAATGTCGTGCGCGCATAATCGACGGTCAATCAACCATGAAAGAGATCCATAATGAAGATTCGTCAGCAATGACGAAGCGGTTTTTTTTTCTTTTTCTACTTCTTCTCTCGTTGCATTTGGTCTTGTTTGACGTTTGGTCGGGCTCGTGCGGCAGGAACACAGGAGATTTCTCGTCAAGTGAGACTCGGAGTTTCGTCGCGATCACGTCATGTCATCTCAGCCGAGTCCAGCCCATTGCATGAAATCGGGAACTTCCCTCACGGGCACGTCCCTGGCCAGAGCCTTCACCCTGAGGTTCCGGTCCTCTGTGAGCAGAACTACCTCCCGTCTCAAACGTCTCGGCTGTCCCTCTTCTGTTAAGGCAAAGGTCGTATCCCAATTTTTTTTATTAAGTTCTCTTACGTAGAATCTCCCGCTACTAATTCATTTATTCTTGTCTCGAAAGTCTTTGATAAAAATTAGCAAAATATTGCCTTTAAATAATCCTCAGTAATGTTATAAGAAAAAAAATTTTCATCTGAATATATTCTTTAATAAATCTAGGAAAGACTATTCTTTCCTGACTAATTTAGAATCCAGTATAGAAAAAAAGTATTTTCTTCTATAAAAAGTTTAAAATAGCATCGAATATATGACACATTTAATCATGAAACATGGGTGTATTAAGGATCTTTCTTCAGAAGAAATTTTTATCAATTCTATCATCACATAAACAGCAATTTTTGTGTTAATAAATGGCTTTTTAAAATATTTTAAAGCTTAGAAGATTTCTTTCTCGTTCCTTCTCGTTCTGATTATTTTGAATGGGAAAACAGTGTTCACTAAAATTTTGTAAAAAATTTTCTGAGAATTCTCGGATTTTCCAAATATTTTCAAAGTTTCAAGATGAAAAATTCTTTACCAATTTAAAAATAAGTTTTTTGAATCGGTTTGCAAGTAACGCAAACAAATTTATAAATTATAAATTAGTGGAAGGGATTCCACAAGACTACATCTATTATTTTCTACAAAAGTAAAGTCACAAAATAGTACAGTATAGGGAAGAGGCTCACTACAATAAACTCTCAGTGAGCTACTCTCTTTTGCTGAGTGTTATCTTCTACTATCACTTTAATTTTTACTACTACACTTTAATGCGATATAAACTTCATATCTACCTGCGTTTGCTTGATCTTTGTTGCTTCTGCAAAGACTGAGGCACGTAGTCAATATTCTATCGTCATTTCGTGTCAATCCATCCTAGAACAGAAGATGTTAAAAATTCTGAATATGCTGGATATAACTCAGTAAATAATCACATTTAAATATAGTAGCAAATAGCTTAACGGAGAACCGATCACAGAAATTGGCATTAAAAAACAAAGTCTATTATTCAATCACGAAAAATGCTAGCGAAATAATAAGGCAACAAATCGCAAATAGTACAGAAAATATTTCGCACGTACACTACGTGGGTGTTCTCGGCTCGTTATCATAACATTCGCGCTTCAATGAACACCGTGCCTACTTTTCTTTGCTACCATTGGTCTTGGGAACGACTGATTTGTACTATACCGTGGCTACTTTCTGCGTGTAATTGTTAGAATCTTATCAACTGAATGTCACAATCGATTCGTTTTATCATGTCACTTGTCGTTGCACGCTGCAGGTATTTAGATATGAAATCGCAATGAAAATAATGATTCCTTAATAATTTACATATTCGGTATCGTAAATCGGTTATCAGAACAGGTTTTCTAATCGCCATATAATATTCGGAATTGCATTTTCTTCTTATAAAATGTAAAACATATTGATGTGACAGTTGAAATTAAAAACGAAAAAAAGTATTAAATTCAAAGATAATAGAACATAAATAATTAATTCTTCTTAGATTAAAGGAAAAAAGTAAGACGAGGAAGAAGGAAATTGTACAACACATCGATTTCATTTCCGACTCGCAATAACTTCAAAAATCTTATTCTAAGATTTTTAAATAAAAGAAAAGAACAAAGAATTGTTCATCAGAAGTCCTTCATCTCGCGATCGATGCAACTTTGGCTTCTAAATACCTCAGCATGCTGAATACAGTTATTTAAGAGGCGAATGTAAGCGTATCGAATGATCGAGGTCTGTCCAGTTTCTTACTTACCTTGTCGACATCTTCTTCCACCGTAAAAGTGCTGGATGTAAGAACGGTGCCTCTAGTGGTTAAACATCGAATCGCAGGATTTCGACTTCTCGCGAAGGCCAATGCCGCCTTGGCGCTCTCGGCGACTCGCACCACATGCTCAGGATTCAGAGTCGCTCTCGACGCTGGAGGACAATCTCTCGCATCGGCGCCTCGAGCTAGACCTTCGAGTTCATTTAGTACTGTAACAAAAAACATTTCCACTCGTTAAGCACGCGTGAAAGGGACGTGTCGAAATTTACGTCGCGTGCACGAGAATACACAAAGGAATCAAGATTAATCTCTTCGAATTGATTATATAAATGTAAAAAAAGTGTGTATCTTAATTTAATCCTTATAAAAGAGAAGAAAAGGAATTATGTACACACACACACAAAAAATTAATTTACTTATTATAAGACATTATAAGAATCATTATAATTCATGATAATATACTGCTCTATAAGGCTTTAATATTGCACGTGAAAAGATAACAGTTTATATTAAAAATAGCAAAATTTTAGGAAATTTTAGGAAGGTGTAGAAATAATAAGCATAGAAAAGAGTCTCTCAATTTCATTCGTATGATTTATCAATGCTCGATGATATTCAAAAGGATTCGAAGATTTTTTCATAGACTTTTCTATTTTTAGTGTCAACCTCTACTCGCTACTCTCTTTTATATTTCAAACTTTTTCAAATAAGATACAATAACTTAAATTAAAATCTATTTATAAAATCCAAAGATTCAAAAGAAAAGTCTTGTGACTACTACTATCACGTTGCCTACGCGACATGTTCATTCGACGAGATCGATCTCGTCTTCATGGGATTGAGGAAAACAGGATGGTGACATGCTGTTAAAGCAAAAGACCATCACAGCTGCGTTCAAAAGCCACTCTCCCCAACGATCGGCGACTGTACTGACATCGCCCACGTATAAAATGTAGCCAGGAGGCAACCCGCGGTACGCCGCTGCCATCGAGCTCCATCGCGAGCGTTTCAAGCCACATACATGCATTCATGTATGAGCCGTGAGAACCTAACTGTGAACGCTCACCGTTGCTCGCCATCCAAGAGCCAGACGGGCTCGTGGTCGGCCGACTGGCCGACGAGGTCAAAGGGCAGCACGTCGGCCGATTTTGCATGAAGGCGCACTTTCGTTTTTCGACCCCACGACCCGCACGGATGACAAAAAGGAAAAGGAGAAACGTACAAAGCAAACAAGTAACAAGATTAAAAAAACAATTTTTTACTAAACGGTAAAGGTTCGATCTGATTATAAACTTTGTTACAATTTTTAATATATTCGTAAACCAAAAAGATTTTTTCTTAATTGACAATTCTTATATTTAATTGATTTATTGTCTTTAGAAATTAATTTGATTAACTGACTTTTTTAACAGAATTTACAGAATCTTTAAAATAAAATAGAAAAATTTTTTTTTAATTTCTATCAAAAGATGATATGATAAATTCAAAACAATTTCGTTTCGCAGCTTATTTGTCATTTTCAATTTTTTATTTTCCCTGTCTACAGACAGACGCATTTTTTTCAGAGGAAAAGAAGAAGTAGATTATCATGAATGCTGTGAGAGAGCTTTATCAACTTTATTCGCCACAGATTGCCGCGCGAGAGCACACAGAGAAGCAATCTACGGAAAATGCAAATAGGAGGTTCACCAAACTTTCCCCGACTCGATAAATTAACCGCCTGCCAGCCTTATCCTCCTTCCAGACCCGACCCTCGACGAACTGGCAAGGGCGGTCGGTAGTGAAGTTTGCGAGACAGGGTGGACGGAAATAGAAAGAATAACTGCGGAGCGAGAGAATAGGGAAAACTGCATTATTTATTACCTAGGCCTGCAGACGTCATTTATCACTGTGCGATAAATATTCTGTTGCTAAAATATCGACATGTATAATAATCAATCTTTAAATTATACGCGTGTCCAACTAAAATAAATTAAAATGCTCCATATCAGCGGATACAATTTTAAAATCCAATCTTCTACTTTCTAAACTTTGCAATCCATTTTCATAACGTTATTAAAATACTTTATGTGAATAATCTATTTCTTAAATATTCGCATATTAATTTTTAATAGATTTAATTTTATTTTTGCTATTTACTGTTTGCGTCCCTGAAGATGACTCGAATATCGAGATGAAATATTGGTTTTATTATATGTAGTTAGATTATTTATTAAATTTACATGCTAAGAATATATTATACCGTCTATTTTTGTGCACTTCTTATCGTATCAACTTCCACAGCCTTCTTTTTGAGTTCTATCATGTTTTAAAAATTCGTTCTATTAGTCCTTCTATTAGTGTTTTGCTCCACTTTCTCATAATTGTTTACTTTTAGATGAATATTTTTATATATGAAATAACGCAATAAAAAAAACCTAACAAATATAATGAGCATGACTTTACGACACTAATCGATGATTATGATAATGCTTGTCAAAATCTTCAAAGCAAAACGTTTATCCTTGTTCTATCGCAATGGCCACGATCTTACCTAATAAACCTACGTTTTGGCATTCGAAGAGCTCTTCCACTAGAGTATGAACAATACGAAATAAGACGGACAGTGAACATAAGTTTCCGCAAAATGCCATGTCTGGATTGACACCGTGAATCGATTTTGCTGAATCAACGATTAGATCAGCATTAATTGATAATAGGGATGATGATTGATGAGCCTTTCAATTTTCAGCGGCCTTGAACCTTGACACCAGCCTTGTCTTCAATTGAACGCTAAAACAAGTATGTCACATACAACTTTCACGATCACCCCAAGAAACTATCATTCTGATATTTTTCAAAATCGTTCTTCACGTTATTTGTTCCTACATATTTTATTTAATTCAATAAATTAAATTATTACAACTCTGCTAGAGAAAATATTTATCTACACGTGAAAATCGAATACGCGTTCTAAGATAAATGTTCACAAAATGAATACATCACAACTGAGATTAAATAAAGGCTTGAATAGTTAAGATGTACGCGCTCGAGGCAATAAATGCTCCAAATGTCCGTCTTGTCGTCGTAGCAATAACTCTAGACGCATTACTATTATAAAGCACCGTGAAAATGTCAGCCTTACCGTGAAAGATTGTAAATTTATCGCTGATTGCGTTTCGCTAAGTAGCGAGTGTCTATAAACTGCGACTATTAAAAAAGAACCAGTCGTTCCGTTGTGCCATGCGTCATCATTGTTGTCATCATCATCGACTGTTTGACAGAAACGAGCGTTTTGTATGCATTATCGTATTGTAAAAAACACATCAATTGGCGTGTGACATATGATTTAACAATTCTATTACTGTGATAGCTTTTTACTTAATACCTCCAATTAAATCTAATTCTTGTAAAAGAAAAAGATATTTATAAAAGAAATAATTTAAGAACCTTTATTTTAGATATTATTTTATTTTAGTTTTTTATAAAAGGAATAATTATTTTTAAAGTTTAATTGTGTATAATTATAATTTAAGAAATATAATTGCTAATCACAATGTTGAACTTAACGGGATATTTCCTCTAATTAATTAAAAATTACACATTTATATATATCTCTTCTGTATCTATTTCTTATTCTTTATGATATAATAATATATTTACCGCTATTTCCTCTCCCTATCGCATCAAATGTTTCATTAAATAATAATTAATATGCGAATAATAATTAACAGATCCTAAAGACGCAATTTAATATATCATTTGAGAATCATAAAATTTAAATTAATTACGAACTACTTGCGTATCACGCAAAGTTCCGCGTCATAACATTTTTTATGAACACAGACTCCGTCTTCTTCTCAACAAAAATTTTATTGAAAGCTATCATCAATTATAATGGTTTCTTTTTCAACATCAAATAATCCGATAATTAATTTGTGTGCACATTCCAATTCCGTTAATTCTAAAATGAAACAAATCTGTCCTGGGAATGTAAGTTCCTAAAGCTTGTTAAAAAGTTTATATACTTATTGTATACATAATTAGTGCACACTACGCGTATTAAAAAGTTCTATTAATTTTAAAATGAGATAATTCTACCTTGAAAATATAAATTTAGTTTGTAAAATAAATTCTTAATATTCAATAAGATTGGAACAAGACCGTTTATGTTAAATACATTATTTTAAATACGAAGCGCCACTATGATCTGAATGTTAAAATGTTGAACTATTATATATATATTCGTATAAATGAATTAATTTCAGAAATGATAACTCGCACGGAATGCAAAAGATCTGGGTTCAAAACTGGGTTCAAGATTCAACTTCCGGCAATATTTGTCGCATTAAATTTATTACAGTTTTTTAAATTTGGGAAATTTGAGGGGATTATTAATATTCCAGATTAATTACGTTGAAAGTTCGACAACCATATCGGTATGCAATTATCATTTCTTAGTTCAACATCTTAACATTCTTAATATTGTTTAGTTTATAAAGTCTAGTTTATAAAAAAATCAGAATTTATATAAATTATATACATAGCATAGCACATTGTATACATAGTATTGTGCATTGAAATTCTAAAATATGATAATTCTAGAAATGTAAACTTAGTTTCTAAAAAGCTAGTTTGAAAAAAATCAAAATTTATACAAATTATATATATATATATATATATATATATATATATATATATATATATATATTATATATTAT
>NW_012130148.1:81857-85632 GCF_000143395.1 Atta cephalotes
GTGTGTGTGTGTGTGTGTGTGTGTGTGTGTGTATATAATATAGCGAGTACTGTTATATCTCCATAGCGGAACGCAATGAAGATATAACACGGCTTTAAATCGGTATGCTGTGGAGTGCTACGGATTTAACTGCTTCGAGCGCGACGATGACTTGAGACCATGATTTCGTTCGGGTCGTATCTCGATGTGAGACCGTTAAAGGAAATGCTCTCCGACAATGCGCGCGACTGATCGACGGCGTTCGAAAGGAATTGCTCAACACTAATTGGAGCGAAGGAATCGACAACGGTTCGCATTCCTCAATGTCATCATCCTCCAGGAGCTGACGCAAGCGCCGTTAATAGCCGTATCGGTCGGAGTTCGATCCGGCAAACGGATCCCGCGATCGAACAAAGCATTTCGCGCCAGGGTTATATGGGACAATCCATTCTCACGAGGACGAGGGGGCAGGAAAGTTCTGCGACAAGTGACGCGTAATGACGATGACCTAATGAACTATTCTCCGCTAGGGATCGACAAATCGACTGTCTATCGTCGACGGTCTCCAGCTTCGCTTAACGTCGGAGACGAAGCAAATCGAGTATGTTTGCGTACCGGCGATTGCTTTGACCCAAGGCGCGACCTCCGACTGGTCGCGTCATTTCTCTTCGATGACATTATCTAGACACAACCCTTGAGAAGGTGTGTTCGGTCATTGTACAGTTTTTAGATACTTCATAGATACGTTCGATGCGCCGCCAATAGCTGATTACAGTATTATAATAACCGATTTAATTGTGCACAGTAATTGTGATAAAAAAATATAGATAATTCGAGTAATGTATTCGAGTAATGAGAGTACAATTAACGTACTCTCTAAAACTTTTGGTGTAAATCTCATTTTAAATCTCATTTTAAACAATGAAATCTCATTCTTAAAGATTAAAAACTACAGCTCTTTTTCAAGTCTGCTCAATTTCCACTCCAAAGAACTTAGAGAATATATG
The DNA here is from genome assembly GCF_000143395.1 of Atta cephalotes. Taxonomy (NCBI): domain Eukaryota; kingdom Metazoa; phylum Arthropoda; class Insecta; order Hymenoptera; family Formicidae; genus Atta; species Atta cephalotes. Next base: position 82,844 of record NW_012130148.1, read on the forward strand.
TAGAAATGAGAATTAGTCAATTTTTTTGAAAGATTTTATATTTGATGAATAATCGTTTTTTAATCCTAACTTCTTCCTAACTGCCATCTTTTCAGTTTGAGAAATAGATTATTTTTTTATAAAGAGATGAACGTAACAGTGTAGTGACGAAATAGAGCAATAGAATTTACAATATTTGACAAATTGAGATTCTCTTCTATTTTTATTTATCCGATAAAGATGAATGATGTTATAATACAATTTGTCTCTCTGTTTATTAATAGTTATTCCATGCGTTTTTGAAGATAGGAAAAAGTTTTCCAAATTATATTACTGTGTAACATATCCATCTTCTTTCAAGACACTCGATCTTTAATCAAAAAATGATGGACGAGATCAGAGACCAAGCGATGCACGTATCTTTCGCTGGTCTTTTTCCTGCGCTAATAATATTAAACTTTTGTTTTCACTTACCAACGAGTGGCACCATGAGAGTGTAGATTGGCTGCGCGCCGGAAGTGGCTCTCGCGATGATCTGCAATTGCTGTAGGTAATCGATGAAGCAATTAGTGTCTGGCACCAGCTGTCTCGGTCTCACCTCGATTTCTACCGACACCGAGGACTTTTGTAAAATAGCCTAAACATATACAAATATAACACATATATTTCAATAATATCAAAATAGAAATAAATTTCAAAATTTTAACGGACTCAAATAATATCGTCTCCCTTTTTTTTTTAAATAGTCGAATATATGGAAAAGATTCTCAAAAAGAAAAAATATAAAAAAAATATCATTTTAACAAAAGTAATTAAAATAAATATCAATAATAATAAATATCAATAATAAATATAATAATAAATATCAATAAATTTGTCAAAATATTATTTTGACAAAAGTAATTAAAAATAAAATATAATATTAATAACGTTACAAAAATATATTTTTAAAATACTTAATAATTAGAAATATGATTATAATTAAAGAGGACGACATCAATGTGACGACGACACTTGAATTTCTCTTTTAATCCTAAATTTTATCTCAATTTTCCGTTATTGTATATAACGAATCTAAATCTTTTTAAAATCAATAAAATCAAGAAAATTTCATAGTTGAGTAATCGTCTCAATCTACATCCATCTTCGTGATTCTCCTCCTTGTTGGAGAGAAACGTACTGCATCTCCATACGCATTGCATGCACCTTCCACCGAGAGAGAAACAAAAAACGAGAAAAAGAGGGAAAGAAAGACAGACGCGTGTGCATGCAGCGAAAGATGCAACGGAAGACGCATTATCTTCCAATTGAATCCCACGTATGCGGATGGTGCTTGGTGAGAGAGGTAGTGGCGCGCACCGAACAATATCAGCTCAGCAGTATAGCGTGAATGCCAAATAGCCATTGTCGTAACAGAAACTACGGACTATAATGAGGCCTCTAATATTGTTTTGACGATGATCGATACACATCGTTGACCGCGAATTCATTTATAAAAAAAAAACAACATGAAAACTGCCTTCAATAATAAAGAGCTAGTTTCAAGATATTGAGCAGCTTCGTTAAAATTCAGCAAAGTATTCAGTACATGTGTTATCTCGGTTCATTAACATATTCTCAGTGACGATTTAAGGTATTTACCGCTGTCTACGATTTTCAAGTGGAATAATATATGCAAAAGTAGAATACATTAGTCATGAATCTTCTCTCACTTTCTATTTTTCGATATTCTTTATGTAATCATTATTTAAAAGCAATTTACTGACTGAATAATCATTGAAAACGTAATAATACATAATTTGAAATATGAAAAGAAAAAAATCTCTGAAGATACTAGTCATCGAATTATTTATCCATTAATCAAGTCTTTAAAATGAGTTCTCCCAAAAATTTTTTCTCCAGCAGATCTGAATTTTATAAATATAATTAATAAACACAAAATTTCTTTCAATAAATTTTTTAATAAATTAAAGTAAATAACATAAACATGCTTTTCCTCTTTTCCTCTTTTCTTGCTCGATACCAAACATTTCTTTAAATCCTTGAAAGACTGAGAGGTCTCTTAAAACGATCCTGCAATAGTCAGCGCGAATACATTCGCAACGGTATCTCAAGAATTATTCAATATCCAGAAACTCTACTCAATATTGAGGATTTGGTTTCGCACTAATGTTCGTGCGATGGCACGTCGCACGAGTCGGCGAAAAGCATGCGGGGAATCCGAAGACGAACCTAATTGCTTGCGGGGGTACGTGGATGGAATGCAAAACTAGGAGAGATCGTGCACACGCGACATCACCAAGCAAAGCCACGTCGAGCCACACTACGCCGGTGTGCAAATGTCATACACGTGTCCACGAGATTTCGATCTTTATTCTCGTCCTCTTGACATGATACATTCGCATGTTCCCATTCCGCAAAGAGTTAATAAATAGTCGGCAAATCACCCATTTCATTTTTCGACAAACTCTGTATAACGAGGGTACGAAATTAAGTTATTATAAAATAATCGTTTTCTCGATGATACAGATATATATATCCTTCTAAGAATTCATTTTTAAATACCAATGTATGCATGTATATTATATATATTGGGTTGGAAAAAAAAGCCAACCCAATTCTGCAGATTTTTGTGCTTAAAAATTATATATACAATATCTTCGTCAAAAAATAAATAAAATTTAAATTTTAAAAAAGGATTTTAAAACTTGAGATCTTTAAACTTTCGAATGGTTACTATTTTTTTAATTGTGTGAGTTTTTAATATATATATATATATATATATATATATATATATATATGTATATATA
>NW_012130148.1:87153-88769 GCF_000143395.1 Atta cephalotes
TGTAGTTTAATTATATATATATATATATATATATATATATATATATATGTATATATAGAAAACACTTAAAAGTACGAGCTGAAGAAAATGAAAAATTTTCTTTTTGCTTTGTAGCATATCCAAAAAAATTTTAATAAATTTTCGACTATCTACTGTGAAAGCTTGAAGCTTTCCCTACAAAATCGTTTTTTAAAAATGTTTCTACGATTTTTTTATTTTTGAATTATCGCAAGTTAAGTAAAAAGAATCATTCTGACTTTGATTGCTCATAAAAATCCCCCCATTAAAAATCATCGTATCGCAATTTTAAAAAATTCTTAAAACTAAAACGTTGCTCTATCTCTTTCATGTCAAATAGTCGAAAATTCCGCAACAAATATAAAGTAACTGTCCTGTCTTTACTGTACCTGTCCCTATTAGTGTACTTTTTTTCGATAAGTCATAAAGAAAATTAGCAGGAATAAATAAGAAAAAATATTTTTTTTTGTTAAGTTAAATTATTAATGCATACGATATCAAAGATAATATTTTATTTTTTTAGTATTAAAGTATTTTAAATATTTTTCAAAAGATATGAGGAATTTATGTGAATCCAGTAATACGCAAGATTTTAAGTTTGTCCTTATTAATATGTCCTGTATTGGAGTTGAAAACGTTGTGTTATAAATGTACATTGAAATAAATATAATTGAAATAATGATTTATGTAATATTAACTAACTAATATTAACTAACTTAAGCAATTAGCTCAAAAAATTTATTACCTGTTTTAATAACTATATGTTAAAATGAGTCAAATATGGATAGACACACAAATTGGAGGTACATTAGATAGGACCATCGCCGCTTAAAAGACTCACTAATAGGGACAAAATTTTTTTTATTTTTGTCAAAAACATTATAAAGTATTAACATTTTTTAGATTAAAGAAATATTATAAGAAAAAGAAATAGTTGAAAAACTGATATTGATTGCAAGCAGATAAAATTAAAATCAATATTTAATTCAGTAATAAGTAAATTGGCTAAAAGGCACATTAATAGGGACAGTTATTCTATTCTGTATATAGTTTTGAGTCAATAATCTACAGAACTTTTCTTCCAATCCTATATATAGTGAGAGCAAAAAGTACAAGGAAATTTTTTATAAAAAAGTCTTTTTTAGAAAATAAACATTAATTAACAATTTTATACAATGAATACATTCTTCCATTAACAAATGAGCTTCGCATATATTCCTGATTTTAGGAGCTAAATTTCTCGACTATACGAATACTTTTTGAGCATCCAAATAATAGAATTTTTATTTTTCAGATGATATATTTTCTATAATTAATACACATCTTTTTGATATAATTTTAAGAAACATACATCTATTTTATTCTTTATAAATAAATTGTTAATCATTCAAGAAATGATTGTCAATTAAACGAATCGACGTCAAATTGATGTTAAAATCATTGTATCGCTATCGATTCTATATTAGTTCGATAACTTATTTCTCACTGGATAATATTTACTTTTTAAAAATAAAGTTTATTTAAAAAATTTTCTTGTACGAATTTTTCTTTGTACGAATACTTTTTGCACTCACTACATACACACACACACACTACAC
>NW_012130148.1:90785-97942 GCF_000143395.1 Atta cephalotes
ATATATATATATATATATATATATATATATATATATTGATATTACGATAAATTATTATCACATGCCTTAACACGATGCTACAGATGCAAGCATTTTTTGATTGATTTATTATTAAAATATTTTGAGACTTTGATCACACCCTCAGTGGTTGAAAAGATGCCTGTCCCAGACTATCGGTTAAATAAAGGTTTAGACTCTGACTGAAATAATACTTTTTTGCAAAGATGCTTAGTAGCAGCATTATTAAATTGAATTTCAATTTAATTTGTGATATTATTTCAATTTCAATTTATGACGTTTCAAGTTTGACTTGTTATTGTTAGCGCGCAGTTTATAACTGAAAGTTGTATTTTAACAATTTATGTATACACGCACACACACAATTAGATACAAAGAAAATCTAATCTTAATCATATTAGTCTTATTTGATTTATTCAGATTTATTTAAATTTCAACGAAAAATTTTGCAGATGTATATACAACAATGGTGCATTAGAATGATCCAGTTATTAGATGATAAAATCATCAGAATCATAATGTGAATCGCTTTCGTAAAGTCCGATAGTAGTGACGTGCAATTTAATTGAAAAAATTTAGAATTTATAATATAAAAATATCAGGTACAAAAATCTAACTTCGACCGAATTAACCTTTTCCTTGCTTATTTGAAGAATCTTCGTGAGAAATTGAAATCTATTATATGGATTGCGATAAAGAAATTCTATTTCTGATCAAATATTGAATAAGTAAAACGGATACGAAAAGATAATAGAATATCAGATTCAGGTAGCAGCTCATACGTATGTTTCCTTAAAGTTACTTCTGAATAATATATCGCCAACCGGAAAAGTTAGCTCAATAGATAACGTTCGTAATTCTAATATAATATCGCGTTTACGAGCAAATTGAGTATACATACGAGTTGAATACGGTACTTGAGAAAGAGAAGAAATAGAATCAATCTATTATACATTCTAGTTTGAATGAGGAATATATCAAAAATATTAGTTACCATAAATAAATTATACACATTATAAGATAACGAATATTTAATAAGTCATTTATGTCAGCAATAATAATAACCTGATAATTCCTAGTTACCTATAATTATAATAAATTTGCACATAGAAAAAGTGATGGAGTAAGAAACGTCCTAAAGAATAAAAAATAATTTCTTGGTAACGATAATGATAATAAGAACAAAAGAGGCGTGGTCTGCTCTTATTAATTAGAAAATATCTTCAAGAGAGATCAGAAATCAATATCTACCATAACTCACGAAAATCATTTTTGATAAACTAAGTCGAACACCATTACGTGCATCGTACGCCCATCGGATGTATATATATATGTTTCCATAAATCAAACAAATAACGACCGCGGTTGACATATATCTATTGCTGCATAATCGTTACATCTGTTACGTTGTAATCGTTATCATTTCAATTATCCATGGATTTAACCGACCAAGAAAGAGAGACAGCAGGAGATGGAAGGAAGAACGACTCGCAAGTGCAAGCATGAATGTGCGCTCGCGCGATCTTGGTATGCAACTGCTCCCCATAATTCTCGCGTTACAGCGAGGGTTAAGACGTTTTCCCATAAGGGAGGCGGCACACCGATGATCGCAGCGATTTTATTGACTCGGTCGAATGTTACCGCGTGGCTGGAGTCGCGAGAGAAACGCGTGTCAACGAGCGCCGAGCTAGGCAAAGAGGAATCCCAAGTACCGCGGTAAATCGCGGATGATACGATCTAAACCGCCCATTCTGCTCGCGTATACGATTTCACGAGAGCATCCTGCGGACTCCTGCCCGCGAGTTATGGATTTGTCGTCGATAACGCGCGTATGAAATCTCGCTCGACTTTCGAATCTACGCAGACGCAAGCGCAGCTCTCCTAGGCTGATAATTTCCTTTTCTCGATTCTAATAATTAAACTTCTTCCGCACACTCCGTAATAAACGCTAATTCACTACACACAATCTCATTTGCATGGAAAACTCGTTACGTGAAATAGATAACGAGTCGACAGTCAAGTTTTTCGGAATGTCTGGAGAGAAAATCGCGTGCACGTTAATATGCACGTACATTCGCCAGACCATCCTTAAGGTGTGCAAAAACTGGTGAACAAAAGGAAAATGGCGATAGAAAATATAAAAATTAAATTAGATTCAAGCCGAAAGCGAAAGTTCTGCTATCGGTCACAGAGAAACGGCGAGAGATTGTAATTCTACCTTTTGATTTTATTGGCCGCTTTATCCCGATGGAATTAGTGTGAGCCGGGTTACACGGGCGATATATTACGGGGAATCGCATTTATAAATGTAACCAACGATGGCGGTCCGCGACCCCGCCATGCGTTTGTGGTGCTCCCAAATCGGATTGCTTTACCCTTTCGTGCCACCATAAACTACTTCCACGTATAAGAATCGCTCGCGACACTGGCCGGTGTTATCTCTTCAGATTTTATTAGATTCTCTGAACCTGTTACGGGAACGAATGGCGGTCACGAGTAAATCGTAGAGAGATTTTCGTGAATTAATGTATAACCGTTGCAATTAATTGTCATCTTAGGACGTAAATACGACGATTCATTAGTCTTAAAATTATTGCCAGTTTATAAATGAACGGTTTAAAAGGAAGAATGAATAGAGCTAATTTGCAAGATCCGCTTCGGGTACGACTTTATATTTCAAGATTAAGGAAATGCTGGACACCGACAAAACGTACATTTCGTACTTTTTCATTTCCTTCATTTTTCTTATACACAGAATAAAATATAATATAATTCTTCTCTTGCAGAATAAAAGAAAAAACACAAACAGCTGCGGAATAAATTTGTATAAAAAGAAAAAAATTATAAATTACAGTTTCCTGTTATCTCGTAGGTTATTTCTTCACACACACATATATATATTTCAAGTATATATCCAAACAAAAAGTAATTTCTCCTTTGAATAATTTAGAAGAATATAATGAACTTCAAATTATGATTTTGAAACTTACGAGACAAGTGAATGAAAAAATACAATTTGAATACATAATCTAACATTCGTGCAATATATAGGATATAACAGAACAAGAAATATATGTAATATTTTACTTAATATACAATTTACTTAATACAAATAATGTGTTTTATTTACGTGTTTCATCTAGAATTAAAATTCTGTTTCATCGACATCAATCAAGTTGGACAGTCGCTCCAGCATCCCCTAAAGTTCAAGACTTGAAAGTATTTCACTTATAAAATTGTATTTAAAATGGATCTTATAAATTAATTACTTACTTCAGTATATTGCTCTGAATTCTTTGAATACAGTCAAGATTTTTCCTGGAATCATTTTTTTATTTTATTCAATCCTATAGAAAAAAATTCTATCGATATATTATTATTTTTATCTCACTCTTCCTTTTGTATGTTTCACAATAGATAATAGAGGATAAAAGAAAGTAACACAAAAGCTACCTGAAAGATAAATAGTTTCATTTCAGATCAAGCTGAGTGATAACCGTTTACCTAAGTAATACATCCGCGCACAAAACGAGCAGATGTTCAACATATATCTGTGCTTCCTTTGCAATCTGCAGACTCTCTACTTTAACTACGCTTAGAGTACCTCGTTGCAACGACGCAAACATTGACATTGTCACGAGCTACAAGAATCTTACTTCTTTTTCGCTTGTCTTCACCTCTCTTCGTCTCTGAAGAAAAGGAACGAAAGGAAGAATCGAGAAAGAGAGGAAGAGAGATCTAACGGTTCAAATATAGTCAAAAAGAAGAAGTAAAAGAGAGTCTGTTTACACTACCAATGACTGAACTAATAGAAACGACGAGAAGTAGTACTCGCTTTTCGATTTTCAAAGACGCGTCGTCGGGCGCATTCCTGAGATATTTCTGCCGCCATCGAAGAACGGAAAGTAAATTGAAAACTGGAAGAGTACGAAAGATCTTGCGAGATGCATGGCGTCGATGCACTCAATACAAAACGAGAATGAGCTGAGGCGAGAAATGTCAACCTAAGGCTCAAACCCGGTGAATCGGAAGGAAACTCTCGCCTCCGGCGCGACGAGATGGTAAAGTAAATTGTCGCCTATGTTATACAAGTGAGGACGATGTTACGAATGCCAAGCGGCTCGAAAGCTGTCGACGAGAGGTGAAAAGCCCGAAAAAAAACGAATGGAGAGGAAAAAAAAGAAAAAAAGAAAAAAAGAGAGAAGGAAATGTCAAAACCAGAAGACTCGTGCCACGTGAAGTGGAAGTACCTAACATCACAATTTTATGTTTTTATTTCTGATATTTTGAAGAATAAACCACCGCTATTTATCAATCGGAACTGAAAGACTGGTTTCCTTTTAGTTGATCTTTTCCTCTTCCTCAAGAGAAAAAGCAATTCAACATGTAATACAATCATAAATGTTGCTGTTGATAGAAATACTTTATACTTTGTATTTATAAAATGTGACAAAAGTTTTGTTAAGCTTTTAAATAGATATCGAAATAAATGCAGACTGATGATTTACTAGATTTAGCATTTAACGATATTGACCTTTGACGAGTTATTTGGCGAATGTTCATAGCATAATTCATTTCACGGTAGATTAGCGTAGGAGCGCACTTTCGGCGACGATTACGACACTCTAGGGAAACGAAGTGTTCTTCTCTAATACCGCGGAAATTAAAGATCCGTCCTCTCGCAGGAACGGGGAACAACCATTACTGTGCTAGTGTCAAGGGACAACGGGTATACAATGTCCTTCTCGTCGGCGACGGACCCCTTAGAGGTTGAAGTGGAGGAAGGGATGACAGTCGAGAAAATGTTATCTCAAGTTGTGGATGATACGAGGGTGAAGTCCGACCACGTGGTGATTCCCGCGAGACTCTCGTAATATCTCGACCATAAATGTTTGAATACGTAGTCTCCGGCTATACCTTCGTCAAAATATCTTTATGCAACAATTGTGAAAGATAGGAAGAAAAGGGTTTTGAATAACAAGGACGTACATTTCTGAAATAAAAATGTATACAAGTTTCTTTACAGCTTAAACTTTCACAGCTTGGCAAGATAAGTGCAAAAGTTGTTGACAGTTTCAATAAAATATTAATAAATAATTAGATTATAATTTTTAAACTCTCACACACACCATTCTGTGCATTTCATGTACAACACAGTATGACAAAAATCAATTTTTTTTCTTCCCATAAAAAAATCAAAGAGAATCTGAAAGTAGATGTAAAAAAATATCGTATCTCGGCGTTTCCAAATCAAGTCATTCACGTTTATGCAACATTTATCGTATTTGCTTCATATTTTTACAATTGTTTTAAATTATATAATAATTTTTTTAAATAAATAATTGACGTTTTTTGCATGTGAAATTATGCGATGAATCCGAATACAAAAAAAAAACAACTGAAAAAAATTTTTTTTCATATATTTCCAAATTTTTGTATAATAATAATTAAATTATTATTTTTTTTTACATCTACTTTCAGAATTTCTTTGATTCTTTCATGAAAAGGAATGTGTGTTGTACTGTGTAATAAGATCCTTACATATATAAAATTGTTATGGACGTTATTTGTAATTTATTAAACTGATACATTAATAGATTTGACTAATAAAAATCAGTACATAATGCGCAAATTATTTTTGTATAAGTTATTTAATTCGGCCAATTAATTTCTTATTATTTTAAATTATTGGGAATTTTATCAGTATTTTATAGTATTTAATGTACATTAATATATTAATATATTAACTATTATATTACTGAATTTTCACAGTGCAAGATGCTTAAATGTATTTCATCGTATTATTAATATCCAAAAATAAAATAGTTGAACTTCACAACGTCGAGAAGCATCAGCACGGTCCTGCGGGGTTAATATTAAAAAGGCAACACGAGATTTTGCGGACGTCCAAAACGTTTTACGTCAGTTGCGAGATGAAATTCGGAACGTGCACCCCGTCGAGCCTTATACACGGTGAAATATATAAGTTCACCCAGCGGGAAACGGATCTCGTGAAAGAGGAACGAGCGAAGGATCGTCACGACAGGTGTCTGTCTCGTTGCCATACGTCCGGTGGGATTTATTTCTCTGATAGATATAATTTATTCATACGCATATGCCGTTACGTACAAATAAACGGAATGATACGCGCGCGTCGTTAGCCCTCGTGGAAAAAGCAAAGAGAGCAAACGCCGTAAATCACAATAAAGCGTATCGTTTATTAACGATCTCATTTAACCACCGCGGCATATATAACCATTTCGGTTGAAAACCGCGTCTCGTATGCATTTTACATGGCAATCGCGCCACCATTTATATTTTGGCCACTGCCTAAACGATTCGGACGCAGAATCGCAGCCGAATACACGCGATAAATTATCCATTATGCGGAGAATACGCGAGAGGTTATCGATTGGTATACCCGCCAAACGACGACGAAACGCCCGCCTGCGCCACAACCACAATACAATCCCGACTGCCCTACGGCTACTAACAACATAGTAGAGTACAACAATGGTGGACGTCAAACGCCCGGGCCGTTACCGTCGTCGACACTAATACGCGAATTGTTGCCCGTTGCCGTCAACTCGGCTAATTAATTGAATAGCAATATGAAGTTTCGTTGCAGTTTCGTACGAAATGCCAATCCGGCTTGTTATAGATGGACAAGCTGTCAACGAAAGAAAACGTTGCCAATCAAAGATTTTTACTTTCGCATGAATATTGCATTTAGCGATAGCGCTAACAAAAAAGATAGACAAGACGAGAGACATTCAAGAAAAGAGAAATCAATATTGATAATATCAATCAAAATATAATGTCAATTATAAATTTATGTTAAATTTTTTAACCTCAAACTCAAATCGAATACTTTATTCTTGAATCTGCTGCAGATTTATAACTTCAAGTCTTAACTATTGCGTCTCTTGAAGTTTAAAGAAGTAATCAAAAATTAAAGTATTCTTTAATTTTTTTTGATTATCTGTATTGCGAAGACGATTCTTACTAATTTAGGTAAGCGATATCAATGCAATTCTTTGCATTGATTACCTATATTATAAAGATGACTTTTACTAATTTAAATAAATGACATCAATGCAATTCTTATTTAAATTAATAAAAGTCGCCTTCGCAATATA
>NW_012130148.1:98425-103529 GCF_000143395.1 Atta cephalotes
ACTTCTCTATCTTACGATAAAATTTTTTCTCGAAAGATTCGCTTCTACCCTATAATAGATAGAACAGTGTTACAGAATAATAGTCATCGCGCAAATTCCTAAAAAGTGCTCAAAGAAAATCATATTATGCTATAGTAACCGTTATGTGTTATAGCAACCGTTTGAAACGGCGCCAACAGAGGATAATTGCTTTGAAGTAATTAGCTACTAGAGTTCACTCTTACTTGACGCCTTCTCTCTTTATCGTCTTTGTGTCTGTCGTCCTCCATCTCCTCATTCTTCTCCTAACTCTTCCAACTCCATCGGTAGCAGACGTACGCCCATAAAATGTAATTGCTTTTCGGTTTAATCATGCTTTTTATTGACCGTTTGTCGCGAACGGATCTCTGAGCGTTAGCTACGCGAATCTCGTAACGAATAAAATATTATCTCCTTACAACAAAACGTGCCATCGTCATCTCACAGTCACTTCTACCATTTATTTCTTGTATAAAGTATCCACAATAATGAGCTCAGAATGAATGTTCTTCTTTCTATATAAAATCTCATATATGCAGCTAGAATCGTAAAAAATATATGCAAGTCAACTTTTCCATTCGCCATGATCTCAAATATTTCAAATTGCATTATATCATATATTGTGATTCAGCCTATTAATCTCATAGGAATATTTAGTAGTATCTATCTTCATAAGAGCACCCTAGGAATACATCTATTTGTGATATAATAATGATTAATTTCCTACCATTTCCATAGAATAATCTCTTATGCAAAAATTCTTCGGTATAATAGGGACCAATAATTTCTCTATACAAGGTCTCACAAAAATGAAATAAAGATTAGATAAGACACTAAACAGAATTGTCGGACAAACAGAAATTAAAAATAGGATAATATTCTATATTTTAATTATTACTCATAATTATCAATAATAGAGGTACATTAACTTTGGCTAGATTACGTATTTCTGCAAACTTAAAATGCTAATTATAAACTTGAGGAAACGAATAAAGATAAATAAAAAAAAATCTTGTAAACTATAAAAAAAGAAATCAAGAAACAGAATTAAGACAAAGAAATAAAATCGCGAAAGTTTTTGTCAAATCTTAAATGTTGCTTTTACGATTTAATAATAATTTGAAAGTGTAAAAAAAGTTGGTTGCAAATATCATAATTTAACCACAATTTGTAATATTTAATTTTCGATGCCAACTGTATATTCTTTGGTAGAATCAAAAATATTATTACTAACATTATAGCAGTAATAATAACTATAAAAGAGAGCTCTAACTCATAATTACATATTTTACCAAGCAATTATAGTCACAAATACCAAACACTTTTTTCTCAGGATAGAAAATAGCAAACTCAAGTATTTATAAAATTATAAATATATACTTTGGAATTTCATAGATGCTCGCATTAGTTACGTTGTTGACACGTTAATGATGATAAAAAGATGTTCAGACACGCTTAAAAATATAGTAGAAATTAACGTAAATTTTTTGCGGAGGAATTTTATGCGGCCGCATAATTTGAGCAGTTTACGAGTAAATGAGAGTAGTTCGGAGAAATTATCTTCGGTCGCAATTTTCGCTCGTTCGTAGCCCGGGAGAACATCAAGCTATTAATTTGTATACAAGATTTGTGCGCGCACGCAAGAGAGAAGAAAAAATGCTACACACAGGGGAGGGATAAATGAAAATTTTGCATACCGACTTTGCAGGACGGTCTTAATTATGGCATGTAAATTAAGGTATATTTAGGTACACGCTAATACATGTTTCCTCGAAGCATGCAGAAACTACGCAAACATTCGAATTACAGAGTGAATAAAAGGAAATTCCAAAAAAGAGACTTGAAAAGAACTGCCTCTCCCATTCGCAGGAGAATTAACGTCATGAGCGTGAGAGATTGCCTCACAATTTTTTTCAAAGCATGCGAGTCAAAATTTTTCAACCATCCTCTCTGTAATCATTACCAGAGGCAATTTCAGAATTTTGCACGTAGTGCTCTAATAAAGAATTTCGCAATTTCAACAAAAAGAAGTATACAAAATGCCCAGCAAAAAGATGTATCAGGTTTTTCAATTATGGTTTTGTAACATTTCATTTTTACATATATTTTTCTAATTAAAGTTTGTAACTTATATATAATTGATGATATAATTTCTTCTTTCAAAGTAATCTCCGGTTATTATATTTTCATTTTTTTTTTTTTTACAATAGATTAATCTTCGTCGATAATTCTGATAATTCTCGCGTTTCGAGATTTTCTTGAACATATTCCAAGTACATCCTGTTGTCTCTCATATTTTATATAGTCGCGCATTTCTTCCACTAATATGCGTAAGAGCTTAATTACAATCATTAAGTTAGATGCAATATAATTATAAATAAAAAAAGATTAAAAAATATTCTTAATACCGCATTCTAAATTTTCGAATGTAATAATAATAAAATATCATTCAAGATATTAAAAGCGAAACGTCTTCATATCGTTCAATGAAACTGTAGTAATAAGATCCCAGACCTTAGACTGCGCGTTTATCCATGCTAGAAGATGCCATTGGGCATAACTTTATGAATGTACACGATCTAATAACAGAAATAGAAGAGGAAAAGAGAGGTGGTGAGGGGGTGCATGCAGAAGAAACGGCAGGATGGAGATTTCAGGATAACCTTCGCATCTGCGGCGAGCAGTTGAACTCGCCGTATATGAAGCGGATTTAATTGGCATAATAAACCTTTAAATAGAAGCCTCGCGCAGAGAAGCGAATGGTGTGTTAAGAGGTTGTTGGAGCCATTTTCTTCTACCTCCTCGCTCTCGCGGAGCCAGTTTAGATACTCGAGATTCACGTTTACTCGCAAGTACAAGTTACTACCGAGATGAAAGATTCGCGAGATATTGATGCATATATAATAGCGCAAGAGATCGTAATAAATAAATAATGCTTTAAAGCGGATGTAAGCGATTATTTCATCAGTTTTGATTCAGGAACGCTTCAGCGCGAATGCAAAGTCATGTCTCAGTATATAAATTCTAGTTAAATAAACTGTGTTATCACATTATTATATTTAAAACTTTAATTTAAATTTATTATTATATTTTATTAAATTTCTTTCTCCTCTTCCTCTCTCTCTCTCTCTCTTTCTTTCTTTTTAAAATTATGATTTCAATTAATTTAAACATTATAACCTTTTATTTATTGCCTACGGTACACTTTCCTCTTAATTTCTAAAAATCGTTTAGAAGGAAATTGAGTCCGGTTCTGAAACAAGCTGTTCCATTATTACATCAATCTCGCAGTAGAAATTAAGGCGGAGTCTCGAGTACGGATTCAGTATGCGTAGAGCCAATGTATGCGGCCAAAAAATGTCTCGAGGAAATGAATCGCTTCTTGCAACATCCTTCGTATCACGGTGCGTTACCGTTAGTCCGACCCTTGCGATCGCATCGAGTACTTCTTTTCGTTCTTTTTCTCGTAGATCACACCCGGTCATTTTCGATGTCCGACCGCAACGAGAAATGGACTCGTTCGATATTTCAACAGCAAGGCACAGCAAATATTAATTACATATATATTTCTAGTCTATTTCATTTATCAAACAGCATGTAAAATCTACATTATATATGTCGTATATATAACATGTTTCTCTTTCCATTTTTTCATCGAACAAGTTTATTCTGATTTTAGTGGAATTCTGCTATACTCTAAATTTTTTGCAGTGAAATCTCACTCCAAGAAAATAAAACACAATCATTCTTGAAAAAAATAAAAATATTTCACTTCTTAAAGAGTGACAATGCACTCTTTTTAGAATGAATTTTCACTTCAAAAGAGTTAGAATGAATCTCACTCCAAAAAAATGAAATTTCACTCTTTTTCAAGAAATATTAAAATATTTTCACCTTTTTTCAACGATGGTTGTATTTTCATTTTCTTGCAGTGCGATTTCACTACAAGAAATTTAGAGTGTATGTTAAAGCAGAAAATGAATTACTAAAGGAGAAAACTTATTTTCATTTTGAGTCATTTATAGAAAGAGAAACGAGTAACTCAATTTCGCCAAAAAGGCGATTAAAAAGAAATGTAATAAAAGATGATCCTATTGTGTTTAAACACGCAATCTAAATGTCTGGATTTAACCTTTCTAACATTTCCTAAAAGATCGACAAAGTGATTATTAAAAAATGGCATAAAAAATATATATTTTCTTGGCAAATAAAAATTCGGCAGAATCAAAAAAGAGTTACATAAATATGCTCTGTACCGAAAGAACCTATGGTTAAGACGCATTACGATGTTATCCTGAATCCGTGCATCCATGGTTCATCGACCATGCATGACGGGCCGCTGCCGTGCACAAAAAGGAAATATTCTCAAAGACCACGGGCAATGCAGATCAAGGATTAATTGCTTACAGTTCGCGATGTACACATTCCGGTTTACTAACGCAATGCGTACGTGCGTGCGTTTCAGATAATGCCATTATCATTGTAGCGATTAAGCTGTGGACTAATTTGGTCTCTTCGCAGAACTTTTTATAAGTTCTGTAAATTGTCCTCTTTTTCGTTCCATATACACACATATATACGTACACATGCACAGCAACAAAAGAGAAATATCGTTTTAATCGACGTGACCAACGGGGTTTACAACTTCTTCGCCGGGATGCAATAACACGTGACGAGCAGCGAATTGCGAACGAAATGCGAATTTGATTGTTCAGCCGGAGGCAAAAAAAAATCCCCACAAAAAGTCCGCGCTGCGTGGCTATTTGCAAAACATGCGTCGAGTTGCGCTTTCGTTCGATACTTACAAAGGTAAAATGATAAGCTGACTAAAAATATAGATTTCATTACGATGAAATCGATAACAGCATATCTATTATTTATATAATATCACTAGGCAAATAGAGCCAATATGAAGAATCAGAGAGAATCACATAAAAATGAAAAAAGAATTTATATGCAATATTGCTATTTTTCCAATTTTATTGGAATTTAAAAACAAGGGATTACTGACGGATTATTACGGATTTTTTATATAAACAACGCACACATATATATATATATATATATATATATATATATATATATA
>NW_012130148.1:103549-110202 GCF_000143395.1 Atta cephalotes
ATATATATATATATATATATATATATATATATATATATCCATGTCCATATAAATAATATAAAATTTTCTTCAATTTTCTGTTTGAAAAACGGGTTACGTAATTTCTCTGAATGTAACCAATTCAATTATTGCGATATAATTTATACGATTTCAGTATTACCGAAATTATGAAATCAACGACAGGCAATTGTACGCGTTAATTAATTAACTAATTAATTAATCTTCGCCAAAAATAGCCGTTTGAATTTCACGAATATTTGCGAGTCTCACCCATCGAGATAATGGAGATACGAAACGGCATTTGTCTACCTCAAAATAACGTTCGACTGAATTATATCCTCGAAATACGGTAAAATTAAAATCTCATCCCCGCTTCTAAACAAACTAATATAACCTGATTTCGAATTACCGGTTCGCGATATTTATAGCGACACACACACGAAATTTCGCCGGCCAATTAAGCATATTTTTTCGCTCAAACTAATTTGCGTTGAAGTAATTTAAAACTTGCGGAATGTGCAAAACGCAATTCACTCGACTCGAGTGGCATAATCCAGATTCACCGTTGTTCGCGGAAAAACTGGTTTCGAGGTGTTACGCATGCAACAGGATTGTTCTAGATTCCAAGATAGGTTCATTGAGGCGTTAAAACTGACCCGCGAGTTTCAGATAATATCATAATCATATTGTTTAACTATAAAATATTTTTAGAAATAAAGAATTTCATAGATAATTTCGCTGAGAAATTATATTCAAAATAAAAATATATGTGTAATCATGAAACACATACTTAAAGTAACATCTTAATAACAGTAACATCTTAATAAATTAAATCCTCTAATCTTCATTTATTTTCAATGCTAATATCAAATATTATAATATTAATACGTGAACACATCTTACAATTATTATATAACATTTCATAGCGATTTTGGAGTTTTAATTAGAATCATAAATTCTGATAGGAAAATATCAAGGTCGTAATAGCTTCATATTAGCGATCAAAATTGATCAATACTATTACGTGCATTTAGCTCCGTGTCTGTGCTTAAACGCATATTAATTTGTCGGTTATTGATTTTCACAACTCAATGAACTATGTAATTACTACCGCCTCTTCAATTATCGAACTTTGATAACGAACTTTTAGAATTATAAGTAACAAGAATAATCGAAAAATACTAAATTCTATTTCTTTAATTTATTTCCATTTACTTCCATCCTTTTTTTTTATTTTCTGAAATGCGATGCTAAACATATAGCAATTTAATCTACAAATAAATTACAAATTAATATCTCACCTATTATTAAAGTATATATAAAATCTTTAAAAATCTCGATTTTATTAAAAAACAACATAAACAAAAAATACATTACTTGCATAAACATTGACTGTAACTGACAGATTATTTAGTAATGACAGATTATTTTCGTAATCGCTTCGTTGTACCGTTGCTGCTTCTTCACGACATTCACATAGCACTCAGTTGCAAAAGAGCGGTTAATTATGATCGTGCACGCAATATCAGGATACAATCATCGCGCGACAGTTTATACGGTACTCCGGTAGTTTTAATTACGTAATGTATACTTTCACGGAAAAAACGATTTTGCTAAAGTATCTAAAAATTTAGCTAGATACAGATCTGGAAATAATTTTGTTATAGATCATCCAAATAATTGTATAGGATGTTCAAGCTGATTGCTAAAATGTCAAAACTTTTTACATTTCTTATTATGCTTGAGCATTCTATATAATCATTTTGATGATATAATAAAATTATTTTTAGATTTGTATATAACTAAATTTTTGGATAATAAAATCGCTTTTTCCGTGTTATCATATTCTGTGAAAAGAACTGCATGAAAAAAGTTCAATAAATAAATTTAAAACAGCAATGTTTTTACCAACATTGTGCTCCGAAATTAACACATATTATAACATATTATAAAACATATTATAAAATGACATTAATTATAACTATAATTAATTAATATAAATATTGTAACACTGCTTCAGAATCAATTTACGTAATTATTATGTTTTATTATGAATCGTTATTCCAGTTATCGGCAAATAACTATAAATAAAGATCAAATACTTAAAACGAGCAAAATTAGGTGACTGACAATATTAATTATTTATTATATACATGTATAATCTCACGAAATGTTTCGATTTGATTTAGTCTTCTTTAGCTGTGAATAAAATTGCAAACAAAAAAAGTTATAAATTATGAACATAAATTAAGTGCATGATATCAACGGAGACGGATAAAATAAATTATAATTTCGCAAAGATCCCAGCTTATCAACGATTTAAAACAAAAAATTTTTCTTCACTGACACAATTCCACTTACTGAATTTAAAATTAACGGATAAATTACATTTAAATTATAAAAAATTCAAATAATATGCGATGTATGATACTTAAAAAAAATTACTATTTATGAAGAATATTGCAATGATTTATAATTCCTTCCTCCTACCGCTTTGATTCCTGCCTCAAGTAATGCCGTAAATGACTCATAAAAAAAAATATGTATCGATAGTCTTTGATAAATAGAAACACTCATGAATCATTAATCGCAGAATTTAATCAACGATAATAACCTTCTAAAAAAGATTATTATGTTTGATATTTTTTGGTACATGATCATAATGTTAATTAGATAGCGACGATACACGAAGCGAAGCGACTCATGCCGCTGCTTGCCGACTCGAGTCTCGTCAAATGAATGAGAGCGCGATGACTTTACATGACTTTTATGAACAATAAAGAGCTACACTCTATAACAAATGTCGAGAATAAATTAATCGAATTATCTTACCTCGAAATATTTAACATAAACTAAACATATATCAAATATTCTACGAGTTTTAAAGTAGATATTAAAAAAACAATCGATATATCACACGGTTTCTTGTTAATCGACTCACTTGGCGATTCGTATTCATAGGATACGTTCAGGAATATATCATTTTTTTCATTTTTTGTATATCTTTATTGTGAACTAAATGTTAAACAAGAATAAAATGATATCTAAATGCATCCAGATGAAGCTTCTGAACGCAATCTTGCATTCTCAATCTAAAAAAGATAAATTATATTTTTTAGAAACTGATGAAGGCTAAAAAGAATTTTTTATATACCTATTTTTTTGTTGTATACATTTTATTAACATTATTTATTAAGGATATTTTATACATATTTTCAAAATGATAACAAAATTATGAAAAAATTATAGATTATTCTAAATCACATTGAAAAACAATACGACAAATTTGGTGGTAATTTACTATCTAGAGTAGTTTAATAAATAATATTTTTTTAATTTATAAAATGTGTGTGTATGTATGTATATATATATATATATATATATATATATATATAAAATAAATGATACAAAATCTTAATTTTTTTAATATAAGTACATAATGTATTCAAGATTATTTATATATAGAGTTACATTGCGATGCATTAACTAGTTGCCCAGTAAATAAACAAATATTTATTTGTTCTATGTCTGTATAACTAATCAGTGAATCGCAATAAAAAATCTTTGTATAAATTATTTTGAATATTTAAAAAACTAATAAAAAAATTTAAACTTTTATTATCATATTTTTTAATTTTAATTTTAACAATAAAAATAATAAATAAAATAAATAAACAACAAAAATGTATTATTAAATAAAAATGTAATCTTATTCACTTTCAGATGTATATACAACTTAAATAGTTTATTTGAAATGTAAGTATTAAACACATTTCCAAATTTAATTTTCTTTGCAGGGACTGTACGTATGATACATCTTTAAACATCTTATTATTTGTTCGTTATTAGCCATTATCTTTTTTAAATTATATTTAAATCGACAAAAAATAAATAGCGTGAGATGAGATAACCGAGCAACTTTAAAGAAATGATTACTGTTCGTAATATCATGTAACAGTAATTTATAATCTATTTGCTTATCGTTCAGATATCTATTTCGAAGCGACACATTTCTCTTAAGATAAATACTCGTTATCTTATGGATCGCGAGAGTAAATTAATCACGCAGATTGATGATCACTAAACGTTCGCAGAGAATGGTCGCGTCTTGCAACGTAAATGCTACGACACGGAGCGACCCGCTGTCTTCCAACTTGAGATTCGCTGCATAAATGCTAGCACGTTTTTACGTAAACAATAGCAGTATGCTGTACAACAAACAACAAGGTCATGCATTAACTTATTTAAGCTCGAACATGATATAAACTGAATTCATACGCTGAATACTTCGGAAAATTTTGAAGTAGTATTAGAAAAAATTAATATAACATACATAACTGGATTCGATATTCGATAGATAACCCTCACAGGAATCAAAGCGATAAAACTTATCGTTGATAGAACAAATCGTTGTGATATTTAATTATTCTCTAATGTATTTTGCATCGCATATTCTTAAAATCTTTTGCAATTATAATTTTCAAAAGAGAAAATAACGGCCAACTAAATAATAGATGTTTACTAAATAATGTTAATAAAATTTACTAAATAATAAAAATATAAAAAAAACATTTTGTCTCTACTTATGTTAGTTTTCATCTAGTAATTTTTAAATAAATAATTTATCTTTTTTGGATTCACATGTGTAATTTCGTTGTATAAATGTGACGTGTGTATATATGTATATGAATAATCCGTACGTTAAAACCATTTACTTAATTTACTTAATTCTTCCGTTGCATTAACTTTTCTCATGTAAGTTTTTTCTTTTCTCGCAATGTGACAAGATGTAAGATTAGAAGTCATAAGTATACAAAATGTCCCGCTCTGACTGTCACATCCTGATAATTAGTGCGCGCGCGATTGTAATTAACTATGTTTTTGCAAGTGAGTATTGTGTAAATGCAACAAAACAACTTGACAATGAGAAGAAGAGGAGACCTGAGAGTTAGCAAGTGACGGCGAAGCGCATCATGGGATAGTAATTTATCATATAACTTCAATATTTTCATATCAAGATTTCGATTTTTATTAAAATAAGTAATATGCTTTGAAATTTTGTATAATAAAATTTGTATTTAATACAAATAATATACTATTATAATGTATAATAATACGAATACAAGAATATTAAGTCAGATGAAAAGAAAGATATGTCACGAAAGATTCTCAATGCAACTTCTATTATTTTCAAATTAAATTCTAAGACCTTTTTTTTTGATTGAAAAAACAGTTCATATAAAGTTCGGAACAAAAATAGATTTGTTACGATGTAGCGAGCACAACTTTAACGTAATCGCATCTTGCAAAAGAAAAATCGAATGTATAAAAGTCCATGTAAAAAAAACAAGATATCGACCCAACAAGAGAACGACCTACGATAAAACTCCATCGACACTGTCGAACAAACTACCAACGGTTACGATATCGCAGCTATTTATTTCGACGAGGTCACATTGGTCTTCCATCGAACTTTATCCTCGAAACAATTCTACGACCGAGTTACGAAGCGAGATCCGTATTTCGTCTTCAGTTTCACTCCCTGATAAAAGTGTCGGTCGAAAAATTCAAGAGATACGGAAAGCGACGAGTAATTTATATTCCGCCTTTCCGAACAGCATGGAAAAGCCCGATAAACTTGGATTTTCTCGAAATAGAAACACCTTGGAATCCAATAATATTGTGGGTGCTATTTTGTAACCAAAGCAAAGATAAGCGAAAATCAAGCGATATTATTGATAAAGAATTTATGATGAGAATTTTGATTTCCCTAGAAACTGCAAAATAAATTAAATTTTCCGATCATTTTTCGTGTATGTAGGAACACTAAATATGTAAATTTTGCGTCTATTACCGCTGAAGAAGGTTAGAAAACTAACCAAGACGTTACATCATTGTTTAAAGATTTTCGTTTTGTTCTTCCATCTCTTCAATAAATTTTCAACTTGTAATATTGAGAGATATTTTTGAACAATTAGCGCATTTTGAATAGCACCTATTTTCTCGAGCCTTTCTATTGCTTTTTAAGTTAGAGAATTGTGATATTTTTGTAATAATTTTTGTAATAATTATCAACGTAATGAGATAAAAAGAGCGAATGAGAGGGGGGGGGGGAAGAGATAAAAGCGTTTATTGCTACTCTAGGGCGAGCTCTCTAAGAGCAGAAAGAACAGAAAAAGTACAGTAAAAAATAATTATGTGCGCAGTTGTAAGCTGTTTAGAATTGACGTAAGAATTGACATAAGCGTAAAAAAACAAGATAAATACAAAATAATAATAATAATAAAGTATGCGAGTATTAGTGAATTAAAATAAGCAGAGGCAAGACAATAAGTGATGTTGTATATAACAATAAGTTATAACGATATAAGATGAAATGATGAACTGAAGTATGTTACAATGAAATTTTGAGGAGAATAATTACGGCGAGTGACATAAGTATGTGATTACAAAGTAATTATGTAATTCGAGTGTTGTTTTATTCACACATCATATTATATGAGCAAAACGAAAAGGGAGAGAGAAGACGAAGTCTGATAATTATGTGAAATAAAAAGAGTGAGAAAAATCGTATTACTTGACAGAAAGAAGTAATTGGATAGAGAGAGAGAGAGAGAGAGAGAGAGAGAGAGAGAAGAAGAGATAGACGACGA
>NW_012130148.1:110222-120211 GCF_000143395.1 Atta cephalotes
AGTAAGTAAGTAAGTAAGTAAGTAAGTAAGTAAGTAAGTAAGTAGTAGTAGTAGTAGAGAGAGAGAGAGAGAGAGNGNGAGNGNGNGNGNGNGNGAGNGAGAGAGAGAGAGAGAAAGAGAGATGACAGACCAGACGGATGACGGAGCATCCACAATCAATGAGACGCCGGACGACACAACGATGACGATGACATCGGGCGACGACAATGACGAAGATAACAACAAATAGACGATATGTTTTAAAAAAATTACAAAAAGCAATGAAATCTTTAAAAAAAATAATTTTCTTTTTAAAAAAGAAAAAATATACGCCAAGTGCATAAAAAAAATGTCGAATGTTACATTCCTTTTAATAAACAACGGATACGAAATAAATTATTCAAGTATTTCATAACGCAAAACACATAAGATAGATTAAAAGTAACTAAAATGATCAAATGAATTATAGTAAAGAAAAAACTTGGCGCGCCCGGGTCGCATTAAAATGCAATTCTAGAACCAATATGTTTTCATAGTACAAAAATTATTTGCAATACGAATTAATAAAAACGTTTATTACTACATTCTGTAGATATACACAATACATGAGAACAATTCAACAAAGAAGATATATTAGTTATTGCTCACTAATCTTGTAAATTCGTTTTCTATAATGTTTCTATGTCTAAATATTATTAATATTATCAATATTATTACATATTATTTCTCCATAATTTATATCACATCTATTATTTGTGAAAATACATCATTATTTTTATGTCCCACAGACTATGTCACTAAATATATACATTTATATTATATTATATTCAAATGTCTATTATTTTTATATTTTAATTTATAATGGAAATACTGTGATGAGATAATATACATAAATGCAGTTAATGTGACCTGAACACGCCAAGTTTTGTCTTCACTATAATCCAATTGACCATTTTAGTCACTTTCAATCAATTTTATGTCTTGCGTTATGAAATATTTGGCAAATTGCATTTGTTTCGTATCCAGTTTTTATTAAAAGTAATGTAATATTCGATATCTTTTTTATGTATTTAGCGTAAATTTTTTTTTTTAATGTTTTTAAGAGATCATTTTATTCAGTTAATTACATTTAAAATTTTCCACTATATTTTATTATATATTTTATCATTAAATTAATTTAAAATACATAATATTTGTATTCATATACTATAAATAAATACCCTCAAATGGATTAAGAGTATTCGTTTGATTCGTTTTTTTTTTTCATTTATTTCTGCTAACATTTTTTGGCAATCGAGCGTAGGATGTTTTCAGCTCCAAAAATAATATTGACATTAAAAAAATTAAACAAAAAAAATAGAACATTGCTCGTGTACAGGATCTCTCTGGCCATCTCGACTCCTTCTCTTTATTCTTTCTTTTCTTTTGAAAAGAAAGCTATCGCAGTGAGAAGAGAGATAGGGAGAGAGAGTACGTGACCAACCACACATAGTACATACAAAATCCGGCTCCAAGCTCTGGAGTAAGATAATAAATATGCAAAAAGGAGGAGTTTCGATGCCGTAAATAAAAACGGACTTGCGTGCTGCGCGAGAATCTGCGGTGAGAGAGGATCGTGCGATCCGAAATAAAAGGACGGTAGGGTGCAACAAAGGGTGGAGGAATGCAAAGAGAAAGAGGGAAAAGGAGGGAGAGAGGAGATTGAGAGAAGACAGAGGTGTATTCTTCATCTCCATTTGCGAGAAGTCAAACGGATCTTGTAATCTCTTGATTTAATTCTATTTAACCATGATGAATACGCTTGGTCAGTATACTCTGTCAATTGGTTGTTTCGAGGCAAGATGACAAGTCGAAGGAGGCTAAGACAGTGATATAGACGGCGGTTAGATCGGTATCGCGGCGGTTAGACAATCATTCGACAGCAATATTCACGGAGAACGTCTCCATCGATGGAAGATTGTGCACGGCGCGAGCTAAATTTGGAAGCGGCGAGATTCCTCATCGATCTCAAGCTCGTTCGAGTGCCATTCATAGCGCGCAGTC
Organism: Atta cephalotes; assembly: GCF_000143395.1. Taxonomy (NCBI): domain Eukaryota; kingdom Metazoa; phylum Arthropoda; class Insecta; order Hymenoptera; family Formicidae; genus Atta; species Atta cephalotes. The sequence goes on from NW_012130148.1 coordinate 112,245, forward strand.
TTCGAACGATTAAACTGTTATATTGAAATTCATTTGCATTCGTTCCAAATAATTCACAAGTTTATGGATACAAATATTTAACCTTTCGTTTAATGTATCGTCTTAAAAAATATCTTTAAAAAAGTCTTAGAGAATGTATAGATTAAGAAATTTGTAGTAAACGCTGTTTTATTAAAATTTGAGATGGGTGAAAGAAAAGTAAGTAAATAAGACCACAAAAATATTTACACGATTTGAAGTCGACCAACCAACATTGTCATATGTTACTAAAATTAAAATTCATAATTTGAAAAGTAAACTTATATTGTTTGTACAAAATAAGTGAGACAATCGCGATAGAATTTCCTTTATCATAAAATAAAAACTGTATTTATTATTTCGTGCAAACGTAGAAATAGTTTTAGGATGCCATTCCATTTCATGCATGATGCGCACAATGTATCATTTTATTCTTCTTTAATATTAAGTGAACAACACCAAGATAAAATGAAACATCATGCGTAAAATGAAACGCATTCCTGGACACATGTTGTTCATGTAAGCATAAAATTCTGACAAATGAGAATTAAATAACGAAACAATTACGGCAATATTATTACCAACTTCTATCCTCATTCATTTATTGTTATCACGTAATAATGTCGCCGATTAACAATGTTAATCGATCATTACAACATAACAATGTTGCAAAAGTATAGCAGCTCATTGTGACGCCGACATTATTATGTCAACAAATCGATAGCTTATCCCCGATATAATGCGCCTAAGACTGTAAGATATTTTGCACTTACCTGTACTCGCTGTCGATGCCGATCTTGTTTCCGCTGCCGCCTCTCCAGTTCCTCCTTCCTCTCGATCAGCGACCTTATCTCGACAGCCGCCACGGGAGCCGTCGTATCGTCGGTCATGTTGCCACATGAGGGTAATCTTCTCAACGTAGAAATCGAATCTTCCTCTCCCTCGCTGTAACTTTCTACCATGAGTTCCGAGTCGCTCTAGAAATAAATTAATTCCGTTACTGGATAACGAACCATGATAACGATCGGATTTAACGAATTGAAAATTACGTAGGGAAAATCCCAATCTCGAATTTTGCTTTGGCATTTCTTATTTATTCTTTACATGATTTTAAAATTGTTGATATTTTAGCAAGCTACTCTTATTATTATATATACAAAAAAAAACAATTTTGCTAAAGTAGATAATCTAAAAAAGCTAGATACAAATCTAAAAAGTAATTTTGTTGGACTATCAAAAAATAATTACATAAGACGCTCAAGTTGGTTGCTAGACCAAACTTTTGAAACATTGCTCATCATGCTTGAGTTTACTACATAATTATTTTGATGGTCCAACAAAATTATATTCCGATCTGTATCTAACTGAATTTTTAAATATTTCAGCAAACATTCTTTCCAATTGTATATACATACATATACGAGATCAGAACTGAAGATAATTTTAAGATAAATTATAGTTGTTCTTTTACTTTCAAAAAATTAGATTGAAAATTCAATAGAGGGTCCAAGCGCGCTGACTACGTTTTTTTTAGTAAAAAGGGAGGAAAGACTAGATTTACAACAGTTACCACATACCTGTGTCGGCGGCGAACTCGGCGAACTCGTGCTCGAAGCCTCGACCACGGAAACATATTCGCTGACGCCGGTCTCGCTTTTCTGCAATTTCAGCACCGGTGTCTCCAAACCGCACAAGAACACTTGACCGAAGAAGAGAATCTTGCTTATCCTGAGGCACATCTGAGCCACTTCCTAAAAACGCGTCGCGAGTTTATCCAACTCGTGGAAATCGAGCAACCGCGCGAATTCTCGGTACAAAACACTGATATACCAAAAGTCCTTCCGGTACTTTGAAATACCTCGAGATACGAAATTCTGTTTTAAGCCTATTTGAGGTTTGTTCAACAAACTTAAAACAACAATAAAATCAACAATAAAAGCACGTATCTCGTAGATATGTATATCAGTGCAATTACTGAAGACATAACATAAATGTAAATTACCATATCTTCCGTTTTCTCCACATAACAAGGATCTTGAGGATTCAACATGAGAGGAGTGAATCCAGCCAACGTGATATCTTCCGGTAGTTTTACGAGTTCCAAGTCTGAAATAAAACGTAGAAATCCGGTACATCCTTTATATACAAGAATCGATATTCCTGGTATAAAGTTATGTGATCGTGCTAAATCAAATTCTCTTTCGGAAGCATACAGATTTATCTAGAATTTATGCGATCAATGCACAAAGATCTAAATCATGTTATGTATACTGTGAAAAGAGTTCAGTTGTTTATGTAGCGCGATTTAGAATGAAGTATAACCGATAAAGTGTGATCGCTTTCTGGTGATTTGCCATCTTTCATGTTCGATATTAAGTTTTTACATACATAATAACATAATAGATAATCATTAACAATGAAATTACAATAAAATACGTAATAAAATCATATATTATATATTTTTGCCAATAACACACAAAATATTTTTTTTCTATACTTTTCCTACACTGAGAAAAATGTTTGATTAATTCGAATTCTGGTTAAAAATGAATGAATCAGAATTTTCTGATTAAATCTATTAGAATTTTAGTTAAGATAATTCTCTAATTAATATAATCTTCTAGTTCGTCCATTTTCAACCAGATATTTTTTCAAAGAGTGTATATATAAAATTTACACCTACACTTTAAAATACGAGCACAAATAAACTAGTGAATAATTTGCTTCAGTGCAAATTTACAACGTTGCGAGTACTAATCACATTATTTGTCACATATTGAAACAAGTTATTCATTCATATTCGTTTACATTCATTTACTTCGTCTGGATCTCACTTTAAGTGCAAATATAAAAAAATATTGTTTAAATTTTAACAATTAATAACAAATAAACTCAATTAAACGCTAATGATTTCAGGGCAAGCAACAGTAGCGTTAACGAAAGGCTGAGATCGAATTATTGCTTTGACAAACTTATTAATTCTAGTCAGTCATGTGATCAGCCATACCCTCACCGATACGTGCGTAATGATATTCACTATGAGCAATGTGTATTGACGTCCACACATACGTATCTACTCGGTTTAGAGGTAAGTGTACTGCGAGCAAGGACGCGTCGCAAAACTAGAACGCTTGTTTCCAGCCAACCGGACCCGTTGGAAGACCCAGTTCGAGACCGAACTCGCGATCATGTCCAATGATCTGTCGAAAATATAAAAATTCACCATGTTCTGTTCGCGAGAAGCATACGCATTCGCGACCGATCACAATGGTTCTCATCGGTCTGCCGATGATCCGTTCTGCCGAACAAATACTATTAGTGAACAAGAACGTAAATTATCACAAAATCGATCGAATAAAATGTAGTTTTAGTTATCAAAAAATATAAGAATAAATAATATGACGAACTATGTCCTTTCATCTATGAATACTTGAGAGTCATTAACATAATATTCTTCTCAAACTAAAATTAATCAAAAAATTATATCTGTGTTATTTTAGAGCGTTTATTTTAGAATGATAAATTTATCATCGGTTCTACAACTTGAAGAATTTAACGATGTTACTTTGCACTGTTAAATCTATAATATCAAATTTAAAAACCTTTCAATCGCCACTGCTTCTACTCGATGTATCGTTACTTTATACTAAAATAATAATTAAATTTGACACTATTTAGTATCACTATGTAAGTAGTGTCAAATTTAAGCAATGTTTTAGGGTGATATTTCGATGAATTTTTCAAGCCTGTTAATTGACTTGTGAATAGAACAGAGAGATCCGAGGATTTCTCTTTTTTGCACATATTTATCGTACGACAAAAACGCACAAATGAAATAGTGGTCTCAGTATAAAATAATAATGTATTGAGCAGGAACAATGGCGACTTAAATTAGGTTAAATTTGAAATTATAGATAGCACACTCTGTGCCAAATGCATCGACGATGCGTGTTAAATTCGTGCGAATGTAACTGCTGATAGCCGAAAAATCTGTGAGAGACGCAAAGTCGGGTCATCTTCGTGACGAGGTCTACACGTGAATGGGCTCCGGGGCAATGCAATTTGTGTATTCATAACATGCGCGCGGCATGCATATAGTGGCGATGTGGCTCGCACGCACGCTGAAAAACCATTGGCCACACGCTAGTAAATGCGGCTGCAAGAGAATGGCACTGCAGTGGTCATGTCGAACGTATTCACCGTTACGCAACCGTCGCGCCAGCTATCTACGGGTCAACAGACCGGGTACCGGGGTACTTCGCCGACTTCGAGAAACGCCATTTTTTCGATTAGGTCTGGTCCAGGTCCAGGTCAACGCGAGAATCACTCGCATTGCAATCGAAGCGTTTCGACCGGTTGCCATTTCTCTCGCTGTTCACACGCTCTTAATTAGTAGAACGTCGAAAAAGAAAACGTCGAAATGCAACAATAAATAATAAATTTTATTAGTATTAATTATTAATACTTTTCTGATAAGATAAGATGTATGTATTTAGAAGAGACCTGCTAAAAATAAAATATTACTTCTAAATTCGATAGTGGATTGAGGTCTAATTTAACATATCAAAAATATTCCATCTAGGGATAAAATCAACTAAATTAAAAAATAACAAATTTGTTAAAACCTTCTTAGTAGAATTATAGATTTTTATATCAAATAATATTAAAGCATTTATACGATTTTAACTAGGTATATTATATATTTAAATTATTGGAGCTCTAATTTTACGAATTTTAGTATATTCAAACTAATTGTTCCAACAATATATAAATCAAATAACATTACTATTTTAAAATCAATAATTTTGGTATTTGGATAGTTGGATATATTTTGAACTCTACTTTAAAAAAATCAAAATGTAAAAAATATTAAATTAATTCAATAAATTAAATTAATAATACCGACTTGCATCAATTTCCGCAAGTATAAATAATCTTGACAATTTTTTTAAATTCTTCCTAACATGTTTTTTATTCTCTTTAGATAAAACAACATGGAGACCATCAATATACACGGAAATTTTTTTCTCATAAAAGACAGTCGGAAAAATATTCTCTTACCTTCCTCACGATCCTCCGTATCCTTGCCTTGAATCAGAGTCGTCCTAGTGTAATTTAATTTTTCTAGAAGATTCACCATCGTCGCTAACCTGCTCCATGCATCTCCTGGTGGTCTGTAATAAACGAAAGAAGATTGAATTAAATCTTTTCTAAGTTTCGTGATAACCTTCATTAGAAATAGCTAAAGTCGAAACAAATTATAGATCCACATCACGGTCAAATCTATCGTGATTAGGAAAAACTCAGATGAATTTAATCATTCTTTCAATACATAATTCAAAAGTAAGAACGAGGAAGGAATTCGATAATATCAAGGTTTAATGTAGAATTCTTTCTGTATGATTAAACTGCTCGCTTCAAAGATTAAATTGTCGAACAGTAATTTACGACTTGCGTTGCATTAAGATAAGATATAATGATCTTTAATTCTTCGAATTATATTTTTTTATTGGACTTTCTAACATTACTTGACGCCACTTTGGCGCCGCGAGGCTGACAAACTTTTTATATCTCGAGATAATACTCAGGACTAATTTTCTACGGATTTCAAATTCCTTATTATTGTTTTTGTACGAGTGACAGCATAAATGCCCGAAAATTCGTGCCGGCTGTGCAAACACTTGCTTAAACATTTGCTTATAAAAAAAAATAATCAGGTAAATTGCTACTTGATTTTCTTCAGCATTGACTACCTGGCGTATACTTAACATGAGGTAAATATTTTCTGGATCATTCGTCACGCAACGAATTCTTGCCACAAGGGTACAATTACCGCATTCGACGTGACCGAGACTTCCAATGAAATTCCATTTGCCAAAAATACAGTTTCAATGCACTGCACGAATAATACATCGAGATATTTCAGAGATTCGCGGCTTCCGCGTGGTCACGACGAAACGCACGTGGAATTTTCGCACGCCTTCGCGTGGGACGTGGCGCACGATTTCGTATTTACGGTGAGATACATAAATCCAAGACGCGATTAAAAGAATGGGCGATAGATAAAATTTATATCTAATCATTTATGGCACGAAGAAGGAAAAGTGATGTGAAAAGGAGACGTCGGTTCTTACGCAAATATGATATATTTCCGTACGACTACTTCATTATCAATGTCGAGAATTACATATTAGAAATTATTGTGGCAGGGGGGACCTGCGTAATGCGCGCGGTGGATGATAATAATAATAGATCACGGATTTATACATTTAATGTACTTCGTATGACCAGCGGCGGCTCGTTTCACTGACATTATTAATGATCTATCCGCGGCAGGGCATACGTTTCCATTTGCCACTTCCGTATTACTGTAAAGCCAAAGTCGTTCGTTCAATTAATTCTTTCGTCGCACATAGCGGCTCTCAGATCGTGCAAATTCTCATTGTATAAAACAAGAGCATTTAAAAGAATTGTAATACCGGAAATACGCAACGGTTACATTCTGTGTATTAATGCTTCTTTAATGAAATAGAACAACATTACTTACTGCTTGTCTCGTATTATAAAAAAACGGATTTAACTATAAATTTTTAGCAAACTCCGCCACATATACAATTTTAATCTGAGAATAATTATCTGATTTTTTTACGTAAACGAGAGAACCTGAGAATGTGTTTTTATATAATTAAAATCATTATTAATATAACATAACGCTGCATCAGCAATGTTGGATTTTAAAGACAGTCGGTTTTATTATAAATTTTGGTAAACAAATTTAAATCTTTAAAAAATAAATAAAGTGCAATTTATAGTAAAAACGCATTAAAGTTAAAGTTTTCGCAAGTAAGAATTTTTTTCAGATTTTTAGATAACCCGAAACAATATAAAAATATCCACTAAAGTTCGAAAATCCAGGTTAAGATAAAAATTTCACATTGCTAGTAAAGAGTTAAAACATGTTACATGACTGTTTTATGAATATTTAAAAATATTATGAATTTAATCACAATTTTCTGAAAAATAAAAATAGAAACTAAATTTTAAACAAAAACATATATATAATACAATATTAAACAAAATAAGTATGTCAAATATATATAAGTATGTTAAATATATTATTATATTACTAAAAAATATTTTAAAATAAATATATTTTTAAATTTATTTTAAAATAAATATATTATATTACTAAAAAAATAAAGATTTTAATTAACATAACACGTTTTTTACGCGTGTGGCTCTTTAATAAAATTACATATTTAAAAATTCATAAAAAAATCAGTTACTAAAAATGAAAGAAAATGCATTAAACAATATCTTTAAAAAACAATATTTTACAATTCATATCTTCTCGCAGGTGAGATATAAAAACACTCCAGATGATTTTCCCGAGCCAATGATATATGCACGACTTCAATGATGCACTAAAGAAGAGAATCACATGAGAATCACGAGAGGATTTCAGCGATCGCTTAATTTCGTGACAAAAGGGCAAAAGTGCATGCGGTTTCCGGCGCGATTAATCGACCGGCGTCCTTAAAGGTCATCGATTATCGTATCTGCCATCGCGAAATCCACGTTCGCGTCGAATCGTTGCATGCTGCTCTAAGTGCAACGACGATCAAGATCGAGAGAGGATCGACGATCGCGCGTCCCGTGCTGCGCGGCGTCCTTGCCAAGGAAACGCTTGACTCACGTAATTGTTAATCGCTAACGAGCAACAATGATTAACCTATCCCAGCCAGATAGTAGCTGTTGGTTACGCAAAAAAAAAAAAAAAATCCGCGTCTCGAGACTGACGTTGCGAGAGAGAGAGAGAGAGAGAGAGAGAGAGAGAGAGAGAGAGAGAGAGAGAGAGAGAGAGGGTAGTAGTAGTAGTAGTAGTAGTAGTAGTAGTACGTACGTACGTACGTACGTACGTACGGTACGTACGTACTACGTTACCGTAC
>NW_012130148.1:120231-141743 GCF_000143395.1 Atta cephalotes
TTTAATGGACAGTAGATTGCATCAGTCGGACAAGCGTGACTCTTATCCCTCTCTCTCTCTCTCTCTCTCTTTCTCTCTCTGTCTCTTTTACTAGCTACTCTTATTCTTCTTTTATTTTATCTCATTAGCGAAACTCGCGCCGAGAAGCGACGATGCGCCGTGCGTCGATAAGATGAACGGCGCATTGCTCTCTCTTTCTTCCTCTTCTCTCGTTTTCTCTACGGAGCGCGCACGAAGCGCGCACTAAAATGTATTCGCTCACGTTTGATCAATTCGCATATGATCAATTCGAGACGCACCGACCCGGCTCCTTGATGAAATGCTGGTCCACGAGGCTCTCAAACGGCTCTCATAGCGGGGCGTCGGGATTTCCCCGTGCTCTCAGGTCCCTTATTTAGCGCCATGATTCAGCACAGTGCAGAATTCGGGTACAACAGGTTCGCGCTTGCGAAAAAGTAAAGCTCAAATAAAAATCTATTATTCTCATAACATCAGCAGATGAAAAATTATTATCAGATAAAATTGAAGTATATTAGATCGTAAAATACTGATAATAATATTCAAGAGTGTCATAATTTCAATGTGCCCAAATCCATGATAATATTAATTTTTGTCTTAAACCACTTTTCTACATCTAATAAATTTTCTATATTTTTATTTCAATTAGGAAAAGCACTATATGTCAATGCACTAGCGTGCTAATTATTTAAGAAAAATTTTAAAATACATATCTATGAAAGGCGTCAGGAGTCGGCTAATTATTGATTCTAATAGATGATATTTCTTTCATTAATATTTTTAATATCGCGCATATTCCAAGTAAAGCAAAAATTTATTTCCATCTTCATAAGAAATAGATGCAGCTATTTAAAATTATCTCGTTCAATTAGGTCATCACTGATAATAATTTATAGAACTCCTATACTCTCGATATTTTAGATATAAATTAAATGACACTTTGATATCTCGCGCCAGTGATCTCCGTGACAACACATTGATCCGTTCTTTTGCCTCTTTTTCGAAAATTTGTCAATCAAATTGCGACAGCAGAGAGTGTAAGAATTATAAATTAGAAATGAAGCGGGACATTACAATCACGAACACGTGTCGCGCCACGGGAACGTCGTCTGACGTTCCGCCGCGGGTGTCGCGATGTCTTTACCCGCGAGTTTCTCACACCGCGTGCGATTCACCGAGACATCACCGCGCGAGGAAATTAATAGTCCGATACAACAGCAATAATTCAAAACACCTCAAGTGTCAACCTGAATTAATAGTCGCTACGTGCAGCTGCGACGAAGCCGCGGCCGAATGTACAAATCTCCTCCTCGGTCTCTCTTTCCTTGGCGCTTCGAAGGCTTAATCCATTCGACAAAAGCGTCATGTAGACCAGCATATCTCGCGCGTCCACGGGGTTGCGCGAAACCCGCGCCCTCCTCGTTGAAATTAGAACGATGCGCGGTAATAATTAAAGCGGGACAGTAACTTATGCATTCGCTACAAATGCGAAAGGAGCGTGGTAGAATAATGCCGCGGGAACCTGGTGTACGATGCGCGACTCGCGCGAGATCGAGCCTCGATACGATGCAGCGGTTGACCGTGACCTACGCCATACTCACTTCCATCACTTCTCCCCATTCGTGAGATATCGGCTCTCGCTAGAACATGCTCGTGTCTATTGAGACACAACTTCATGCTGATGCTCATTTTTAGCATCGAAATAGGCCACGTGATAAATTGATGAATATCAAGCGTCAATTTTAATCATGTGACGCTAAAAACGAGCATCAAGCGTCAATATAAAAAGGTGCTTGTAAGCTAATATTATTATATATTTATCCATTTTTATCGTACAAATCTATTGATTGGCTATAGAATAGAGATTCAATAACCTCTCCTCTTGCCATTAATACGATTAAAAAATTTGTCGTACGACAAAAACGAATAAATATAATATTAGTCTTAAAGCTGACATGGCTGATCAAATAAAATGTATGTAAAAATTTAATGCTCTCTCTTGTCAATTTGTCACTTCGTCTTCGAATTCGCGCGTTATTCCGTTTTGTTAAAAACAGTAGCGGTAGTCTAAATTCAAAGATAGATGTACAGAAAAAAAAGTCGGAAGTTTTCAAAGCTAAAAGTGCTTAAGGCGTTTTCAAATGAGATTGGTTATATAATTTATCTCGAATAGTCAAATATGATTAGATTCCGACAGTAGCACTTCGCATGCTAATGATCTTTCTCGCTCTCAGATTTGAAATAATTATTCCAAGGCCAGACGTCAGTGAGCATGATCACGCTACATGCTACGTGCTTTGTACTTCGTTCGTGCGCGACAGCTACGATCCCAAGGCTAAAGATGTTCGGACAATAATTATTTTCGAATTAATCTTCTTTCATAATAATAATCTCTGATAAAACTTCAAAATATATTTGAAAATAATTGATTTCAGAATCTAGTGTTTATTAGTATAAAATATTATAAAATAGGGATTAAGTAAATATTTTTAAACAAATTATATCCATTCTTAAATTGGAATTTTCCAAAAAAGGTTTATCATTTATTCAGATCTCAAAAATTAATGTTCAACATATAATTATTATTCGTGTATCATTTAACTTATCTCAACTTATTACTTGTGTACCTCTAGTTTTTTTATTATATTGATTGTTGAGTAAATAAACTCAAATGTTTGCTTAAATAAGCTTTGAAAATATTCTAAGGAGATTTGTTATTTTTCAAATTTCATAAATTATGTATAATTATTTAAATTATTATTAGAGTACCACATCTAGCTTTAATGTTACATAACGTTACATAAATTATTCAGTAAATAAGCTCAAACAACTAATAAAAATATGTGTAGATTATTTCAAAAATGAAAATTATTAATAGATTCTTAAAACCTTCCTTGAGTCTCTGCCCATCATCTTCGATATTGCACATCAGCTTCAATGAATACAAATTTTTATACAGCGCAAATTCCCCCGTAAACGTCGCACTCGCTGGAAGTCGATGGGCCGATTCAAACCACACGAACCACAAAACCACAGGATCGACAAGTTCAAGATATATCGAACATTTCTGTTGCACGCTACATTCTTAGTACACATGACATTCATTTTTTCACACATTGGCATCTAACTTTAATCCCGAAAGTATGATTTTGCAACGCGCGGTTAGAATGCGCAACAAAGTTGTAATTAAACCAAGACAGGGCAGTCCGTAAGCCAAACGAAATTTATGTTGCGAAACAATATAAGGAGATTAGGGACTTTCCTCAAGCAGAGCATTACGGTGACTAAAGGCCGCGTACACGCAAATCTCATTTTCTTTATTGAGTTTAAGATTAAGAAACTTACCCGACTCTGTAATCCGTGCAAGACGGCGGAGGATTCCAAACAGTGCTATGGCAAAGCATCCAATCGCACCAGATCTGCAGAAACAAAGGAAATAACATAGTTTATAATCCAAATTAATACATAATAAGATCAATATATAATAAATATATAATAAAACTAAAATGTCAATGATACGCAGATAATCTTTTCAATTTTTAACAAGAATTAACTTTTTGAACTTTTTCAATCTCATACTCAAACAGAAGAAGAAATAATAAAGAAATAATAAAAAGTTGACATTAAAAAGAAATGCAAGTGTATTTTTAAAAAATTATTTATAAATTAAATGTTACTCTATAAAAGAGGAAGTTCTTTCGAGGAACTTTCTCGTTTAAATATGACAATTATAAAAATCATAAGTAAATTCCAGAAAGTAAATTTTTAGAGGATATACGTAAAAACAGAAATAAAGCTCTGATTTCAACAAGAACCAACTTTTTGATGATATTCAATCATAGCCTACACTCAAAAGTGAGAAATGATAAGTTAACATTAAAATAAAATGCGAGCATATTTAAAAAAAAATTATCTCTTAATAAAAGCGTGATTATGCGTCGAAAAAGATAACACTATAATAAGAATAAGAAATTATAAATGCTACAGTATTAATAAAAATTTCAACAATAGTTACAAAGAAGACCTGAACAAAAATTTCAAATCAAGGATATCTATTTTTCGAATCAAGGACATCTCGTATTATTTTCTCTTCCTAATATAATAGAATCTTATATTTGAGGAACATACTTCTTCCGAAATTTTTATTTCTTTCGTTTATAGTCTTATCAAATTTTTAAATGTCGGAGAACGCAAAAATACCTCGCTATTTATAGACACTCCTGTGAAACTCTTTTTTCATTGAGAACGTCCATCCATCCTCATACAGTGAAACATATTCCAACGGCCTTGTATCGTGTCTACTTTATCGGCAATATTAATGGTCTCACCTCAGTCGCAAGCGCGAGTCTGGCTATTATTCCTTGTATCAGCTCGCATTCCGATAGTAATCATTGTTTCTTTTTTTCTTTACATCTTTTATCATTAGTCGAGAAATACATAATGACTGTGCAAAGACACGATAATTTCCCAGTACATAATTAGAAAAAAATTATTTAATGCCATAAAATTGATAGTTAATCGATGGTTAATGATTATTAATTCATTATTTTCAATGATCTGAAAAAAATTCTACTACGTACTTTTGTAGCATAAGATTAATATTTATTTATGTAGTAAGTACTCATTTTAAGCAACATCCACCTTCTTGGTTGTTAATCTTATTTTTTCGATTTTGTATGCTTGCATTATCATTTTACGATCAATCTTTTATATGGCTTAGCATTCAGTTAGATAAGAAATCGTGTAATTTCAAAGTTCCGATACCTGATCATCATCATTAATCAAAACATGCACTTACGCGATGACATACGATAGATACATTAATTGTGATCGTCAAGTATAATATTATTAAGTTGCGACATAATCAGATTTTGGATTCGACATGTCGGTCATCAGCGGATGTGTGGGCGCGACTCTCGCAACACTTCATAAATTCTTTATGATTAAGCATTCGAGTCCGGGGCTGCGACAGCGATGAGAAGTAGAATCTAGTTGACGAAGAAAACCCGATGTCTTTCAGAATGATGCAATCTATACCAGTAATAATTAACCAACGGCCTACCATAAATTATTCCGTGGGAGACGGAAGTGAATAAAAGTCATAGCAATGAATGAACGATAAAAGCTATTTTTTACAAATAGGCTTTTTTACAAATAGTATTTATATTAGCTCTCAAGATATGAGAATCGTGATGTGTTCTAGCAAGAAGTTAAGAGGTTGGCCGCCACTGCTCCAGATCTAATTATTCCGTAATAGCGAGCTGCGGACGATGGACGTGATCGAGGCAACGTTTCGACTCGGAAATTGACTTACGCTCGCCGACTTGCGTCGCGAAACGCAATTAAGACTTCGCTCAACCGATACGTATTGATGGAGGAAAGAGGGGGAGAAAGTACCTTAATAGCCGGTAGAAGCACTTGGAGATCCTCGCCGACCACCAGCCTCGGTTCCTGCTCGCTATCTAGCTGAGCTTTCAGTAGATAGACACCACGTTCCAAGATCAAGCTGAACATCTGCAACGATACGACGAGTGCTCGTTCTTGGACTTCTGATCTATAGCCTTGCTCCATTTGAGAATCTGCAATAAAAAAATCATAATAGGATGAAATAAATTCATACACGTTCGCCATACAATTTACATACATCTTAGATTAAGAAAAATAACTCAATTTCATGAAAGAAAAACACATATTAAATAGTGATAATATCGTCTTGTATTCAAATCGTGACAGGAAGACATAATTAAAATTTTTATAGTTAAATATAAACTAAAGTTAAACATAACTATGTAGTTTTAAGATATACAGTATCTCTTTACTTACGATGGGATTACGCACGGAGAGAAACTTCAGTCGTAAATAAAATTAATCGTAAGTTGAAAATAGTAGTAATATAAAAGTAGTATTAAATCTATGAAGAACCAGTTACGATTAAAATTGATGTTGAAATAATGCATCTATGTGTATTAAAATTATTTTGTTTAATATTAAATCTATTGTTTTTCTTTCTCTTTTAATAATAATATTTCTATTTTTAGTCACTTTGGACCTAAATAATTACTAATTAGGTGTTAATAATTTTCATAAATGTAAATCTTAATCTCGGTTCAACTTAAACACTCTTCATCTTTTTCTAATTTTTATCGAATAGCGACCCAAAATTCGAAGTAATCGTAAGTGAAGGGATATATATCTGTAGTTAAATTTTTTTTATAGCTGTAGAATAATATTCTTTCTTTCGATTTATATAGTTTTTTATTTCGTGGCTTTATTTTTCTTTTACGTACGTCTTATAAAAATTTAATTTTCGGGGCCTATAATTTTTACAATTGTCACATTCAAGTGAGAAAGTTTCTTGAAAGAACTTTCATCTCTTATAACTTCATCTCTTATAGAATAGCATTGAAAATCGTCACAATCGTCAGAATCTGAAGATTGTTCCGAGTAATTACGATCAACTCTTCACGAAGGAAGGAAGAGACAGAATGCGAGGGTGCATCTACTACACACGGCAATATCCGGACAGCAAATTGGTGCTGATTGTTACATTGGAGGGGGAAAAACGCGTAAGTTAATGCCGGTAGCGATCACGTTTCGGTGATGATGATGATGGCTGATCGATGTGCAATCTATTCAGCGTCGCGACCGGATTCGCCATCGGCGGCCGTACATTTTCTCTCTTCGGGACTGTCATTACGCGTTGTATCGAAACTACGTGACGGGACGGGGCTCCCGGTAGATTCAGAAGAGCGAAGGTCATGACACAACCTTCTGCTGCACTACCTCCACTTTCTTCGAGTCATTTCTAGACCGTTTCTTGAAGTGATATCTTCGGAGGGAATTTACTATACATCGTAATGAATCGATTCCTTGGCGAAGGGAAACAATTCTCTCGAAAGAGAGAAAAGATCAAGCGATATCATCTATGAGAATATTTTAATTTGCAGTAACAGAAGTACCCCCGAATATCGTCTCCTTTAATTCTGGAACTTGAAAGAGAATAAGTCTTACTTACTACTTCGTCTGCTCAATTACTATCAAGCTAAAAATACTGTTTGGTTGTAAATGTTGCTTAAATTTTCCTACAACGCGACATTTGAAAGTTGAACTTTAGAAGGAATTTATAAAATTAGAAAAATATTGTATTTTTCCACTTAAACTAGAATTGCAGAATATACACTAAAAAAAATATAGTCAATTTTAATAAATATTTAATTGAATACTGCCAACTAAATATTTATTAAATATAAAGATATATTTATTTGATACAAGTAATGTTAATTTGATTTAACAATCATTTTTTTTATTGAACAAGTATTTAATTATTGTAAGTGTTATTGTAAATGTTTAGTAGAGCAGTATCGAACTAAATATTTATTAAAATTAACTATATTTTTTTCTCAGTGTAACAATTTAAATTCAATATGACATAAAAAATAAAATGGGTTGATAAGAGATAATTTTTATAAAAGATTTTTTTTTAAGAATAAAACAGTTTTTTTTTCAAATATATTTTTAATACTTACATGTTTTAAACAATATTATTTAAAAAAAGTGTTTAAAACATGTTAAATTTGATTAAGCATGTTTTAAACAGTTTAAAACATGATTTTTATCAATCTTAATTAAAATGTCATAAAAACAAATAAATACAAAAAGAGCCGTTGGAAAATGAAGTTTTTCGTTACCTCGCGTGTTTTATTATCGATATACATTTTAATATCGATTTCGAAAATGATTCATCTTATATGCAATCGTTTTCAATTTTAGGCATCGAATGCTGCTACTTCGGGGATACGAATATTCGCACGAATATTATGCATCTTCGGTGAAAGTCCCGTTGCTCATTGCTTTGTACATCTTTATTAGCGAGCTATAGCGAAGCTAATTAGATGAGCGTCGCTAACGATGGTGTAATGAATCCATACAAAAACGCCACTTATCAAAACTACTGGCGTTTATCACGGAAAAACGAATAATGTAGTAGGCACAGCAAGATAGATGCAAGTCCTTTGTAAAGTGGATATTCATCATAATTCAAAGAAAAAAAATATTCTAAAGATCTCTTAATATATAGAATATTGAAAATAAAATGTAAAATCCATTTAGAAAAAAAGCATGTTTAATAAAAAAATAAATTAAATTGATACTCGAATCCGTCGAAGAAATCGTTGCCCCTTTTCCGCGATGCTAATTAATTGATTTCTCGCTACATTTATTTTGCGAACGGCTATTATCGCATATTTTGAAAGTATTGTGTACTAAGAGATTAATATATATAATAGTATAAAAAGTAAAGAGATACAGGATATTATGACAGTCACAAAATTAATGTTAATCAATGATTCGGAAAAGTCAATTCAATTTGAATGAGAAAAGGCATACATCGATCTATCTGAAACTCAATATTACTGACAAGGTAGCAAATTGTGTAATCAAAACAAATGTTATATACATTTATCTTTTTCATAAATTTCGACTTTCTCAGTTTCTCAAAGAAAAGCGGTTGATTCTCTATTGTGGTGAGTATTAAACAAGAAATGCTTCCCCTACAGATTTCGTTTAGTCTAGTATAGTAAAAAGTAAAGTAAATAGTGCGCGATAAAAATTACATATACAGAATGGCACATAAAATATTATATCATTTGATTTATAACACATTTATTTCTAACAAAATTGATACAGAACTGAAATTGATTATCAAAGCCTAAAAATTGGATAATTAAATACAATAATATAGTATTTCGTGCGCTACTGTATATAATATTTAAATTAGAGATGCAGTAAAAATCTAAAATAATTTGCATATACCAAATGACAAAATATCCAAAAAAAGAAAGCAACTAGGAAAATTACAACAACAGATAGATCTGCATGCATTAGTCGTCCCTATTTTTTCGCTTGCCGTAAAAGTTGGCGGCAATTCCAAAGATGTCCGAACATTCCGCTCACGCGCGATAGTAAGGGCGTGATTTTGCAT
This sequence comes from Atta cephalotes, assembly GCF_000143395.1. Classification (NCBI taxonomy): domain Eukaryota; kingdom Metazoa; phylum Arthropoda; class Insecta; order Hymenoptera; family Formicidae; genus Atta; species Atta cephalotes. The sequence continues at coordinate 129,230 of NW_012130148.1, forward strand.
TGTGCGTATATGTATGACGCGAATTAACTCTGCAGAATAGAAGCCTAACACAAATTTAACAAGCGAGAGAGTAGCGCACCGTGCCACGTCTATGCCATCTTCCATCAAGCGTCGTGCATACGCACAACAGCCATATTTGAAGGTAGACTCTGGCAGTTTAATTTATCGCGGACAGGGATAATAATTAGCGTTTAACCGCGAGGTCGCCCTCGAGAAAGCCCGTGTGGTCTCATCGGGGATTGGGAGGGGTGTAAAAGGTAATTAGTTAGAGAAGATTTACAGGGAGAGGCTTTAACTAATTGCCATCACGATCATTAGCGAAACTCAGGCGTATCGTCCCGTGTCGACTTGTACGATTTCCTCGTCTTTCGCGTGAAAAAAAAAACGATCTAACTACGAACATTAATCCGTGACTAGATACACCATGACTGTGACTACACAAAAATTATAAAAAATATATTCCATATTTAATAGTGTTGAATCATCGATTTAATACAATCAAATAGTAAATAACAATTTTTTTGTCCAAAATATACACTGAAAACAAAGACTAATAATAAATACAAATAAATAATGTTAGCATATTTATGATTATTACTATAATGTTAGTGATAATAACTATACGTATTCTATCAATAAGTATATGTATATATAGTTGATAATCTGGAAATGACTATAATTATAATTACTATTATTATAAAAATAATTACAATTACTATAATTTAACTATTGGATTGTTCGGAAAGTTTGTGCCGATGTTGAAGGAAAATTGAAACGCAGAAAATTTAAATTTTAGTATACATTTATTAAATTATATAGATTAGTCGGCACGAACTTTCCGGATAACTCAATATAATTTATGATCATTTGTGTACTATATTTTATATCACATTTTATATAATTCTTCAAAAATTATATTAAATTATAATTAAATTACTTGCAGCCATTATTAGAATAATAATAACTATAATTAATTATTTCTGGATTGTCAACTATATATACATTTGCTGATAGAACTTACGTATAATATTAACTATAACATAGTAACAGTAATAATCATAATTATTGTATATATATATACGAGTTCCATGTAGCGATGCTCCGCACGAATGTCGTAAGGCCAACGAACTTCGTAAAAGATGCGCACATTTTCTCTTATCGAGATCTTTAACTAATGAGGTAAATGCGACAACGAGATCTCGCACGGAACAAGAAACGCTTTTAATGAAGTCGGTGGGTAAGTTCGGTCTTCCTGTTTCCCGGACCGATATTAACACCGCGAAAACGGATGGAATCAAGTTAGTAAGCTGCGCGCAGATAATTCAATTATTAACAATTCTAATAGACACCGTTCTTCTAATTCAATGAATTCGCCGCGCGCCATCGAGATATCATTTTCACGAGATTCTTCTTTAATTTCAAATTAAATAAAAACCTCGTTACACTTGTTTACTCAAAAAATTCATCCAACACGTAATTCATGATCTCTTAAAAAGCACATTGTTTACATTCCTCTTTTTTTTTTCATTTAAAAAAATCTCTTTTTTAGCTAATTTTGAATATACGTAATATTATGTTCAGCAGAAAAATAAAAAAAATATACCTCGAATTACGCAATGTTATATACATACATTGCGTAATTCGCATTTAAATGTCTCCTTTCCTCATTACGCATTCCTCAATTTCTTTTCGTGAAGAAAAAGACTTGTTTTGTTTTTAATGCTCGTTTTTACATATCTCTCAGGTATTCGAAAACGATCGTTTTTTTTCTTTTGATAGTTATTCGGTCTTTAAGTAACGGTAAGGATGGTAATAACCTTGGCGGCAGTATCGACGATACCGTTGTCTTTGACGGATGAAACGCGTTTTTTCGAACCTGCTGACAAATCCGCATATAAAGAACGCACTCGTTAATTCGGTTTCCGCCCCATTCCCTCTAATAACGACTAAGGGGAATATGAGAGAGCTATTGTTTAAGGATAATCACGTCTTAATGGTCGGCAAGAGAGCGTAATGTATCGTTAAATGTAGCTGCAATATGGAGAGTAACAAGATCCGCGCGAAGTGCAGGATGATTTTAATGGCCGCGAATATCTCGTCTGAGTGTTTTACGTATTATTTAAGCAGCATGGCGCAACGCCTGCTCGCACGCGGATATGAACGCGTGTAACAGAGCGCTCGTTTTGCGGTTTAACGTTTCAATCCACGCTACTGCGTTTTACTCGCATTTATCGTGAGTTGTACCCTTAGGTCGTTAACGGCTATGATAGAGATATTATGAGGTTGATACCGTGCATGATACCGTGCAACTTCTACGATGTTGTACTTGATTCAGTTGATAAAATATTTTTTGCAAATATTGCTTGATAAGTACCTATATCGATGTTAATTCTCGATATAATGATTTTTAATATCCTTTAATATCCCTACAACGTAACAGGTCGCTCGTATCCCGGATTAATTTTTGTCATTTTTACAAAAGTATACAAAAATTATTAAGGGTTCATTCTACAATACCTTGCTGGGATCAAAAAATTGAAAAATTTTTTTGCATAATATGATAGCCAAATGTGTAGAATATTGTGTTGAAACCTTAATATGGCAAATATAGGCATAAATAATTTATAAAAGTGAACTTGAAATTTTAAATGCGTTTTTCTCGAAACAACATTTTTCGATTTAATGGAAGTGATAGAGCAAAAACTACTGAACGTATCGCTTTCAAATTTTGCACGATTGTAGAACAATGATTTTTCTACTGAATAGACTGCAATTATACCAATATCGCAAAGCAAGAGCATAATTTAAGGTAAAAAAAATCAATCTTTTTTTTTTCAAATAAGTCATTTTTGTTAATTTTTATCTAAAGTCAATTATCTATCCATAGTCTATCCAATAGAGACATTCTTTCTGAATAGGAAAAAAAATCGTTTTTTTAACTTTTTCAGATGCGATCTGCAATATTTCTGTTCTGGTCATATTCAAATCGGAGAAGCTTCTTTCCCGAAACTTTATGTAAACTAACAGTAAGCACATTGATTTCATAAAATTTAAAATTAAATAAAAAAGTATAATAAATGACATGTGAAAACAATGAATGTATCTTCATTACTTTTCCCGAAAAAAAATTGTCAACAATCACCTTCTTTTTCAAGCCACAAGATAGAATAGACCCTTAAGCGATTTTTATATATACTCTAATATGTTTAAAAAATATTTGTAAAATCGTGTAAAAAAAATCAAAAAGATCTTTGTTCAGCCAAATATTTTTCTAAGTATAATTCCTGATATTTTAACAAAAAAAAAATTGCGCAGAACGCGAAATGACCCCAATCATGTGTACTCAGAATTATTTAAAGCTCTTATAACAAAGTCTAGCCAAGATCTTTTCAAAATCCTATGAGACAGAAAAGATTATAACGTCTTTTTGTATATATTATTTTACTTTAATTTATACACTTTAACTCATACTTATATTTTAATTAAGGTTATAGACTTAAATAAGTATAAATTAAAGTTAGAAGTATATAGTGTATATATATATATATATATACACACACATATACAAGAAGGCATCAATAGAATATTGATTCTTTCACATAGGATTTTGACAAAATTACTCTTGGCTAGATTCTGTTATAAGATCTCTAATTGATTCTAAATACACCAGATTGGATCATTCGCAAAAATTATGTTACAGAATCTTTAAGATTAATTGACTTGTGACATAGATATCGATACCTAGTTAAATATCAGTTTAATAAGATATTTTCTCACACAATCATTCTCTAATTCTTTATCACACACCATGTTATTCGTGTCTCGATTAACTTTCAACATTTTTACAAAAAAATTATTAAATAATTCTTACATATACTTTAACATTTTTAGAAAATATTTTTGTAAAATTGTGAATTAAAAAAACCAAAGGATAAAGATGATTATTCAGCTCCAAGTATTTCAAAGAAAAAATTTGCGCAGGATATCAATCATTTGTCCAAAAGGTTAACATTAATACACTTTTAAAAAACGTGAAAAAAATTTTTTTTAATTATAATTTTTATTTATAATTCCAATGCAGAATTTAATTTTAACGCAATAAAACACATTAAAAAACAACTTGAGTAATTAATTGCTTGGAGTAATTAACAAGTTGATAATCGCGCAATTTTTACGCTCATAATTACTCTCACAGTAAAATTAAAAAATAACGCATCGCAAGACTAAAGGGCTCGAATTTCTCTCGCTATTTAGACGTATGTCTTTTTAATGGTCCCATTAAAGTGGTTTAAAATTCAAACAAGTCGTCGCAACGTGATACAAAGATACAACATTGCGCAATGAATTTAACACCGACGACCCCGTGATAATATTTTTCGAACGACGTACGCGGACCGCCCGGAGATAAAGACGATGAGGTACGAGAGCGCCCGTAAATAATCGGACATAGGTGAATTCTCGCCGTCAACCTTCGCGCGCGCGCGCGCCGTTTACATGCGCTAATCACGCCAGTAGATTAATGGGTTCTCCTCATTAGGCCGGGCTCGGCGTAATCGTCATTTTATTAGTCATTTTATCGGTGCACTCGCGTGCGCGCGCGCGGGCGTGCATTTTCCAGCAGTAATATCCTGCTCATGTCACATTACCATACTATTAACATAGTGCATACCTCGCGGCAATGGTTCAATGACTTTAACCCTTTCATTCCCCGTAGCTACATTATTGCGTACATTAACTTTTAACGTAATTTCCGCTGGTCCGAATGCATCTCTTTTGATCGAAATCTTTTACACGGTCGTTCAGTTCGTCTCCTCTTTCCTTTTTCACTGATCCAAGATTGTTAGACTCTTACTTCGTCCTAATTTTTAAACAGAAATTACATTCGACTCTCTTCTCATTCATTATGGATTTATAAGAGGAGTCCTTGTAATAATAGATTGTCAAACCGCGATTGTCCAAGAAATTGACAACTAAACGAGCTAAAAAAAAAGAACGAGCGAATGTTCCATCGCATGCGAGAAATTTTGTGATAATACAGACGGGATCGTTTCTCAGTTCATGCACGCGAAGAGCTGCCACCGCCGCAGAAGGAATCACTGGCAGGCGCCTGGCGCCAAGAACACGTTACAGGAGATCTTGTCGACGCCAACTCCGTCGCCGTGTGAACGAACTATAAGACCCCGAGATAGCACGCACTGTGCAAGCACATGCAAGTACACTCGGCGAGAAGAGATATGCGACGTCCTTGATCATTTTTCAATCGATAAGGAAAATGGTATGTGAGAAAAGCTGAACGGCTAGAAACGGGAGACAGGAAAAGGTTAGACAGGAAAAGGGAGATATTGCTCGTAAGTCTGTTAAGTTATCATAAACTGGTTTACTCGTTACTTTGCGCCTTACTACGCCGCAAACTCGAGATTTAATAAACGACACCGTGCGACATTGGCTAGTCGACCATTCGATTACGATATCCGTATTCTCGATTCTATTCCGACCATCCCGCATGCTCTTTGGTATCACTGGAACCAGATGGTTATGAAATAAATTTCGCAAGAAACGATCATTTCAGGCCAATGACCGTGCGTCAATGAATGTGCGTGATCGCCGCTCGACATTACGAGTTTTGAAAGATGATCTCCCGAAATTCTGCACGTCACGACCGTGAAACCATCATCTTCCTAATGAACATAAATTGTTTGTGCTCTATTAACTATTTTTTTCACAAAATACTTTGACGTATATATACACAAAGATATTAATGGAAAAAATATTTTTTATTGTATTATTTATATTCTGAAACAATTTTTGGGATATTTTAATGTCGTTTTATTCAATTACTGTATTTATTTGCTACGTTTTATTAAGTTCAGAAGACCATCTACTTAATTTTAATCATAACCAAACAAGTGTATTCTAAATTATAAAATAAAATTCAAAAATATTAAAACATATATATATATATATATATTATTTTTTTTTGCATTTTTTAAAATAAAAAGAACCAAATATGTATACACAAACAAAAGATTGAAACAAGATTAAAACAAAAAATTTCCGCTTTTAACTTTTTATTATTTTTTAATTCACATTGCATTCTTAAGCCCTTTTTAGACGATCTATTCAATATAAATTGAAATTTAATATAAATCGACCAAATTCAAAATAGAATCCTATTTATAATTTTGCTTGTCGTGTAACATAGGATAATCCGGTATATACACCTATCAAAAATAATTTATTAAGTATTATTTATTATATAACTTATACTTAATTTATTAAGTATTATTTATTATAATTTATTTAAAGTAAACGAACTATATCAGTGAAAACTGTCTACTATTATGAAAAAAAATTAAAAATCCGAAATATTTATTCCATATTAAAAAATGAACTTTTTTAAACCCTTGCATTTTTGTCTTGTATCCTATAAAGGTAAAGGGGAGATATACTCATAGGGGGAGGGAGGTATGTATGACTCATAAAAAATTTACAAATAATGCATATAAAAGACGTAAAATAACACAATAACTTATAAAATGTGTTTATAAAGTTTTATTAAGGAATAAGAGTGATAAATGTATATATGAAATAATAAATAATAATTACAATCTTCTTAGATGTATTACGAATGTAAGAAATGTTATAATATGAGGTACATATTTCATGTAATGTATTTATTGTATTTAGTGCACTGAATTCAATCTACACATTTTGTATACTTTGGACATAAATCTTGTCTGTTAAAAATGCTATATATCCCAAAAACATATACAAGACAACAAACAAAAAAGCAAAGTACTTGTATTTTGTTATACAACATACTTTACTATTCCTCTACACTCATGTATCACGAAATAACCACTAAGTCTTTTGCATGTCCTACAGTAATCATTTTATGTAGATTATAATTTATGATGGCGCTACTTAACGCAGTGACAAATCGATTCAACTCACAATAATTTCATTAATATTAACAATAAGAAACTGAAATCATAACACAATACTAATATAACATAAAGGCATGTAACACGAGTTGCGGAAAAATTATCCCCACTCCTCCTATTTTTTCTGACTTCTGCAGTGTAAATCCCAGCGCGGCGTATTTGCCGGAATTACCCTACAAACATTTGTAGAAGTAAAATTCACACAGACATTTATATTTAGAATATGCGACACGTATACATATAAAATTATAAATAAAATTTTATCTTGAATTTGGTCATGAATTGTAAGGTCATTTAAAATGAGTTTTATCACAATGGATTTTCTGAAGATTGATGATTTGAAAATAATTTTCAGTATTATATGTCTTTTGCTAAGTTCTTTAGATATTCAGTATAAAATCGAATAGTTTAACAGAGAGAGAGAGAGAGAGAGAGGAGGGGAGGGGGGGAGGGAGAGAGGTGACACAATCATCTCCATCGCCATGTCTTTTATTCCTACTGTCAAAAGATATCGAGATATATAACAACTAAATCTCTGATCGAATCTTCGCATCGCAAAAGACAGGTGTGTGTGACGGATAGCGTTTTATTCGTCCTCAAATGAGTCACGATGTTGACGTGCCAAACAGTAACAGTGGCAGTTAGCAATGGGATGTTAGTGGCATTGGTGATCACGCCGGTGGAGAGATCAGCATCTCTCTCGAGAGAGCTGGCGGCTCGCTCGCTCGGGAGCTCAACGTTCGACCTTGGCGAGACCTTGCGAGGTCGCCGACATGATTCCGTCCTGTCTATTCCACTCGGCAGATCGGCAGGGATTAGGAGAGAGAAGTCCAGAGAAGCGGAGTTCAAAAGGGAGAGAAGATGGGTCGGCTTGAGACGCGCGACCTTTTGTCATCCGCCACACCTTCACCCAGGCAACCGACTAGAGATTTTTGTCTGACTCATTCTTCCCGCGTCAGTCGCAGCTAGATGGATACAGTCACTGAATAGGCCGTAATTGGGTTCGCTCGCGGCGCGTTCGCGGAAAAAGACGGCGCAGAAAAAGCGAGTAAGAATCTTGGGAGCACGAACGAGATAGTTGCGACGCGTCGGGGCGGGAAATCATCGGATGACATGATGCCGTGTCGCGAACAATCCCATTTCAACTAATTACAGTTCCTTGGGGTGAGTTTAACGGCGACAAAAAGCGATGGAAAGATAGTCGACGATTTTGCATCACGCTATGACAGCACGCGAACCTAATCTTCCCTGTATCTTCGTTTTCTTTATTGCAGACTTCCTATTTCAATTTCTAATGCATACGTGATGGATCAGGAAACACTCGTAATGTCTTGGCGATAAGTTAGATCAACGGCGAGCTTTCTTCACTAAATTAGTATGTAAATTAGGCAACATAATCTACCAGATATGCGTTTGCTATGCATCGCAAAAAATTATTCCTCGATAAAATCATAATTGTGTTATTACACGTGATTAACGAGCCGGTCCAAAGTCGTAAAACTAGATTTGTAAGCCTTTTATTGCCATATCGTCGCGCAGATTGCTTAAAGCGAACTGCATAATATAACAAGCTTTTATCGCATTACAACGAACATACCGGAAAAAATGTAGCTATCGCGATTATTAAAGTAAACCGTTCTCATAGGATGTCGGAAGTACATAAGAGTGAGACCACCGCAGTCTAGAAAATCGAGAATCTCTTCTGTACTCAACGTTCTTTCGAGACGAGCTATTCAATTCTCGCGATTTCTGCACGAACGGTCGTGGTGATGAAAGACTTTGCGCTGCGAGACTTCCATGTAGATGGGAAGCCGCGACCACCCTAACAACAATTTACGAACAGATCCACAATCTACGTGCGCTATTTGTTACGCTTACAGCAGTGATTCGTGAATATGTCGTTCATTGGAAGAAACATAAAAACGATCACAACGAATCTACAAACGCGTATCTCTGTAGATTGACGTTGAATTGTTTTTTGCAAAAAAGAAAATAATCTTTCATTTCTTTAATAGTTTAAAAAAGCTATATTACGTTACTTCAGAGTCTAATCTTTAAAGCATTTTTAAATAAAGATTTTAAATAAAAGAATTCATACAGATACGAAATTAATAATTATTTAAATCTGCAAAAAAAAATTAGTAATGTTGTAATAAATGCAATATTGTCCATCTAACAAATAAAGAAATTTCATAAAAAATTAGAATTTTTAATTGTCAATTTTTCTGGCTTAAATTGTTCTTCTGGCTTGAATTCTCGAGAAAATCTTCTAAGATATATTCAGTTTCTAATTAATTTATTGTTAGACTTAACTCGAATAATGTAAAAATTGTATTTTTTGTGATTAATCACTAAACTAATAGATAATTTTTAAACAGCAATACAAAAATTCTAATCGAGCAAAAGAAAATAGATATATAAATAAAAAATTTGATGTGTATATATTCAAAATTAAAACATCGTAAACGTTTCGATTCACTGAGTCTTCCTCAATACAATATAAATTTAAACATTCTTACAGTCTAATTAAAATTTCTTACACACACAACCATGCGAATCGAATAGACCCAATGTCAAAAACAATTAAAACTGAATTCTCGTTTAATAACGAGAATCATGTTATTGGTAACTTTTAAAAGTTACCACTACAAAACTATCAGTTTAGTGATGAATCATACCTGAAAAGGACGATTTTGCTAAAATATCTAAAAATTTAACTAAATATAGATCTGAAAATAAACTTGTTGGGCTAAAATAATTCTAAAGATCAAAGGATGACGATCAAACTGGTTGTTAAAACTTTTTGCAGCATAAATTTACTCATAAATCTCATGCTTGAGATTTCTACATAATTATTTTGATAATCCAACAAAATTTTTTTAAATTATATATAGCTAAATTTTTAAATACCTCGTTTTTTTTTGTTTATAACATAAAGAATATAGAAGAATTTTTGTCATCTGCAGGTTAAGCAGGTTAAGAAACTACTACATATTAACCGAAAAATGAAAAATTAAGCCTAAGTATTATGTGATGTTATATGGCAATAACACATTTATTAATTTAGGTACACGCGTCTTTAAATTATAATAAAACCGCATTATTAGCAAAGTATCGCAGTCATTATTGTCATTCAAATAACTTTGAATATCAGGACATCGAAAGAATCTCGATACAACTTTGCATCACGTGTCAGCGCAGTGCAACAAATATCTACAGCTATTGTGCGATTCTTCGCAGGAAGTTATTAACGGTCGTAAATAACCGCTTCGCAAAAGGCCGCTCGTCTGAAGGTATAAGTGTTCATGCAAATACAAAAGTAAACGCGTCTTTCTCTGAGTCCGCGTCATTGCATTGTCGATACACACAGCGTAGTTGCTTAACTCGCGAGAAATTCTATACAGACTAAATTTAAATCTACAAATCTAAGCTTCCAAAAAAAATTTATAAAAAACGAAGACACGGAAGAAACTTGAAAAATTCAAATTTTGAATCGCGTCATGAAATACTAAATAAACAATGTTCAAGACACTATACAGAACAGCAGAATAATTTTACTCGTAGCATCGTGTTCCTCAAATGTATGAGAATTCTCTTTAATTAATTCCAATATCAATTGAATATACAATTCGATATTTAATGGAAACTCTCTTTAAAAAAACTTTTTAGACTAAATCTCAATCTAAAGAGTGTAAAATCTCATTCTTAAAGACTTCAAATTGAGCTACTTTTTTCAAGACTGGTTCAATTTTCACTCTTTAGAATGAGATTCTACTTTAAAGAATTTAGAGGATAAAGTTTCTTCGTGCAATGACGAACGCACGATCGGCAGGGTGTTAATAAATAGACGTTGGATCGTCCCGGGAAAGTTGATCTTACATAAACGCCACACGTTCTACAACATTCTTCTCCGTATGGAATCTCAGTAGACATTTTCTAGGATCGTTATTCCATACGCGTCGACCACGAAGAAGGCGAGGTATTAATTGCCAGATGACATTCACGTTTTGCTCTTGATCAATTAATGACAGCACTATTAATTCGTAAATTGTCGTTTATCTGGCGCCACATCATCTCATTCTTGTTATAAACGAGAAGACTACGCGCCACTAGTTAATTGATTAATCGATCTGTTAGCCGGTTTCTCATCGACGTATCGCGTACGTTAACACTTCCAATATTCAAACCTTATTTACATAGACAAGCATCTATACGTTCAATAAATAGTTTCCTAAATCACGCTTGTTTTGACGTATCAGTTTTTGTTAATCGTCGAGAAAAAGTATGTTCATAAATATAAATCATAACAGGACTCAATTATTGAAGATTAATGCTATATTAAATGCTCGCGGAAATTTTATGCGTGATTAACATCCATTTCTACCAATGTAGATAAATTTTGATCTCGGTTTAATTTATTATTTGTCTTTTTCTAATTCTTAGAATTAGAGAAAAATAAAATGTAAGTCATCAGATTAATTAGCAGATTGACAGATTCTATTTAAATAATTTTTTTTATATACATAATAATTACAAATTATCTTTAAAAAACAAAAAAAATTAAAAAATATGCAAATCGATATAAATCGAGAATGTTTGATTTTTTCAAAGAAATAAAAAACAAAAATTTAAGATAAGATAATGAAAAGGAATATAGCAACTATCATCAAAACACATGAGAACATGTTTAAAGATCCAAGTGAAAGAGCAATGACATTCCAGTAAATCTGGTCTGATAAATTGAGAATCCGGTAAATTCAGATCGCGACACAAGCACGCAACAATAAGCTTGATTTACCTTCATATCGATATCATTAACATCACCGTTCTATCTTGGTGATAAAAACAAAAAGAAGATGTACGCTTACAAAATGATATTAATGAAGCGCACGAGGTTTTCTTCGGTGCAATTATTACTTGGCATCGTGATATGTTTCGTGATACGCAATCAAGCGGAGGAAGCGAGTTTTAATAGCCGGACCGAATTAGTCGCAACGCTACCTGCAGAACGATCGTCAATTTGTTGGCTTAACGAAGGAACGAAAGCGCGGAATCGCCGTACTCGTTAGGTAATCTCGTCCCGAGCGGTCGCGAGACCACGCGCGTGATTAGAAGGGCAGGAAATGAACAGCGAGTCAGGCTGAACTGACTTTTGATTCGAGGCCAATAAACTGTCGAGACGAATGGAACACGACCAGTCTTTGGTGAACGTTCGTTTTATCACCGTAACTTGCTTTACGTGGAATTTCAATTTGCAAGATTGTGTTGCTGCGCGTTGGATTCAAAGAACTTTGATTGTTTCGTGACGAGATTATAAAAAAAGTTATACAATTTCTTAAACGTTTTTTGTTAAAAGAAATCCCACGGAATCAATTGAAAATTCTGCAATTAAATTTTGGTATAATAAGATAGAGGATACATGTTACATATTGAGAAACATCTTACACACACACACACACACACACACACATGTATGTGTGGGAGTGTGTGTGTGTGTGTGTGTGTGTGTGTGTGTGTGTGTGTGTGTGTGTGTGTGTGTGTGTGTGTGTGATATATATATATATATATAT